>NW_011888807.1:3631508-3672923 GCF_000151845.1 Pteropus vampyrus
TTTGTCCTGTTTGTCCTGTTAGGTTTACATTCCATATATAAATGACATCATGTAGTTTTGATCTGCCATATGATCTAGCATTCCCTCTACTGGGTATTTATCTCAAAGACATGAAAACACATATCTGAAAAGATATTTGCACACCGATGTTCACAGCAGCATTATTTACAGTGGCCAGGACATGGAACCATACAAAATGTCCTACAATAGATGATTGGCTAAAGAAGCTGTGGTACATATATACAATGGAATATTACTCAGCCATAAGAAGAGATGAAATACTGCCATTTGCGACAATATTGATGGACCTCGAGATAATCATGCTAAGTGAAATAAACCAGACAGAAAAAGTTGAATTCCTTTTCTGATAAGGACACCAATATATTTGATGAAGGTCCACCCTTATCAAGTATGACCTCATCTTAATTTGATTACATATGCAAAGAGACCCATTTTCTAATTAGGTCACATGCAGAGATATAGGAGCTGGGATATCAACATATTGTTTTTGGGGACACAACCCTTAACAAGGTATGTCATGTTGAATATATGGAGGGTTATTATATACAGTAATAGTCGTAGTGCTAATATTCCCATAGCAGTCAAAATCAAAATGTAGAAAGCTTCTAGTTTGATTCAAATCTTAGGTAAACATTGGAAATTCCCTAGAAACGTCTGCAAAATAAGGGTTAGAATGAGTTGTCTGACATGAGACCTGGAGATCAGCAGTTACGTCAATTATCAGAACTCTAAGACATAGAAACTAGTTTTTTAAATACTTTTTGGAAACAATTACAGATTCACAGGAAGTTGTAAAACTAGTACAGAAAAGTGTGGTGTTTCACCTAGTTTTCAAAATGGTTACATTGTACCTAATTATAGTACCATGTCAAAACAGATAAATCAATATTGGTACAATGTATGTAAGTTGGATGCTTTTATATTTTGAGATACAGAACTACATCACCACAAAGATTTCTGTCATGCTACCCCTTTATAGTCACATTCACCACAACCTTCTCCCCACTATCTAGGGATTCAACTATTTATAAGATCCTAAGTTCTGTAAGTATTTTTTAAAAATCATATTTCCCTGAAGTTCATGAATGAAAAAAAAATCCCGAGAGGGTAGTTAGAGAGCATTATGATTAAAGAGCTTGGTTTTTGGCATACAAGATGAGGGATCAAGTCTTATAAGGCCAATAGCTGTATAATCATGGAAATTTACTTAAATACTTTGATCCATAGTTTATTCATTCTTAATCTAGCTTAAGTGTTATTGCACAGATGTGAAGCTGAATGAAAAATTGGGACCTAAAATCTAAAACACACTTCCTTACTTTATCATTTGCTGGCAGTCTGTTAATTGTAGCACACCAAGGCAGTGTATGACCACCACCCACCTGAACTCATCCAACCCAATCTTGGAACCCGAGCAGACTCTTTTTATGTTGCATGCTCTCAACACTGCCCCGTTTTCATCTTTGCTCCAGTTTCCAAAAGGCCTGAACCATCCTATGGAGAAAAACAGAGCTCAAGATATTCAATTTCACCAAAAATGTTATTTGAAAAGTAATGATGCATTGGGTATTATTGGTTTTCTATTTTATCTTGCTGTCACTCTGTATGAATCTATCTCCTTGAAGATATATGGCACACTGCTTATCCTAAGCTACCCTTCACATACAGAGTAGGCCAAGGCCCTAGCATAGGCAGATTCTCTTAGAGCTCCTCTAATGAAATTTTATTTCCTTGTAGGTTAGTATCATTGTCTCTTTCCATTTTTTTCCTTGCACTTGAAGTAGACAGACCTATCTCAGAACCAACACAGTTCTTCATAGGACTTACTGTGTGACGTTAGACATCAAACACAGCCAGCCACATTTCCTCCAGCTATAATGTGAGCACAAAAGTGCTCATACTCTCTAATGTTCCCTCCTGCTCAGACATTCTGAGAATCTAAGTCTGTCACTTAGCATGGCATATTGTGCAATTTAAACAATTTTTAAAATAAATGTGTGTGGGAAATATCGTAAGTATTTTTGTCGTTATTGCTTTTTATCCTCTGATTGTGAAAAATCTTAAAATCTTATTTAATGTGTTCATGTTTTATAATTGTTATGCGTATATGTATTTGTTTATTTTAAGACAGCTATTGAATTCAGTTTTAGTTGAAATGGGCCAGAACTGAATTGGAAAAGTACCTATAATGTAAAAGAAAAACAGGTAATGAATGTGATATTTCTACCATAGAGGAACTCAGATGAATCTATTTTTATTTGAAGAAATAAAACCTTCTAAATATTTGAAAAGCACTCAACACTTGTCACAAGCTCCTTCTGTTGTGTTAGAATATTTTTTCTAGCTAATATTTAATACCAACCATCTATAATTTCTTCTGTTTTGAGTTCTCATAAGCATAAAACTAAATAAGATAAAAGTTTCACCAGCTCCTGGCCCTCTGTCTTCTGAAGAGTTGATCACTGTGGGCAATTTCCCTGGCCACTGTTAGCTCATTATAGTCCTTATGACCTTCTGTTTGTTTCAGTTATAACATTAGAATTCCAATTCTGGGAAAAATAATTTCTTTTGACTAATGTGGTTCTTCAGTGTGCTTTTTTTGGTCTCTCTGAGGATTGCAGAGTTCATTTGCTTTATTCTCTTAAGAATTCACTATTTGTCTATGGCCATGCCACCCTGAACAAGCCCGATCTTGTTGATCTCAGAAGCTAAGCAGAGTCGGGCCTGGTTAGTACTTGGATGGGAGACCACCTAGGAAGACCAGGTGCTGTAGGTGTAAAAAATAAGGGATTGTAAACTGACAAGGTCTTTGCAATCTGTGAGGTCAACCAAAGGTTGCCTCCCCTAAAAAAAAAAAAAAAAAAAAAGAATTCATTATTTTTCTATTTTTCTTTTTATTCAATATTTGTTAGTAAATTTACTATTTATTAGTAAAACACGAATTGTATTTTTCCCTGTTTTTCTCTCCCTCCATACCCTCTCCATTTGCTTTGGGCTTTTATATAATGTAATTACAGTGAGGTAAAATATAATATCAATTTTCAGGTATCTCACTAAAAAATATAGATTCATTATTTAAAATGGCACAAATAAATAAAACCCAAATGCAAATATGTATATACATTCTTCATGTCTTCTCTTTCAGACTTCTATATTGTTAGCACAAAGCTACGTTAGATTTTTCCAGTGGGAGTTATACACTAATGCGACATGCCCCAACTGCAGGGGGGCCACATCTTGTTCTCCGGGGGGGCCCTGCAGAAAATCCTCTCATTAGGCTGAGGAGAGGAAAAGGCATCCCTTATTACTTACCTGTGAAAAAAGAGGCAACACTCCGAGAACAGAATAACACCTTTCTAAATCCTTCTCTAAATCTCCAGCCTTTAAATCCTAGCTGTGGGAAAGGGGATTAAAAATCACCAGACTGGTTTTGGATATTTAATTTTGGGTAATTTTATGTGTTAATCAGTAATTGGAATGTTGTCATTATAACCGTAGGATCTCAGTCTAAATTTGTAATATAACATGCTATTAAAATCTTATTCACAGGATAACATAGTTGGAACTATGTAAGGAAGTATGTATTGATTGACTCACTTCTTTTTTAATTCAAAGTAAATCAAGTATTCTCCATCAATAAACTTAAATATCTACTAAATAACCATTGAGGCATTTTAAGGTGGCTTTATGCAAATAAGACAAAGACAAATAATTTCAAGCTAATATTTTAATAAAACAGTGTAAATATTTTAATAATATACAATTACCTACTTTTTAATATTTTATATCTATATGAGGTTAGTTTTCTTTGTGAATAAACATTTTATCTTTTTATTTGTAATCAGAAGCATTGAGAAAATAGTCATTTCTGACTGTAATCATTAGTATATTATGCAGTATTTTGAATGTAATTTGGGGTTAGAGACTCTCTCTTTGATTTATTTATGATTCTGTACAGAAATTTAGAATAATATATTTGAATATTTAAAGCTTTCTTAGAGAATACAACATATTAAAGCAAATTAATAATTAATTTTTCCTAGGTAGATATTAGCTTGTTTCTGTGTATAAAACTATTTTATAGTCATAATGTTTATCATTTTTAAAGTGCTTTATATATACTATCTGAGTAGTTCCTCACAATCATTTTTTAAAGATAGTAGTAATATCTGTGTTTAGAGATGTGGGCAAGACTTAATAAGTAGAAATGTTATATTTCAAATTTCATTTTTTTTAAATATGAACTTTGTACTGAAGTATACTTACCAAAAAGATACAGTTAATAACTATTTTTAAAAGTGAACTCAGCCAGTTACTCATAACCACAAAGTCTCCTGTGCACTATGCCAGTCACAACCTCTCTCAACTATGCCTAGGGTAACCACTATCCTGGGTTCTGACATCATACTTAATTTAGCTTGCTCTTTAACTCTAAGTAAATGGAAACATACGGTAAATTCTCTTTTGTGTCAGTTTCTTATGATCAACATTATGTTTGTGAGATTCATTCATGTTGTTGAGTGTACCTGTTTTCTCATTCTGATTGTACATTATATTCCACCATATGACTATACCAAGAAAGAAGAGATGCTATTGAAAATGACAAATGTGTTGGCAGATATTTAAGTGAAAATTGACTGAATATTGACTAATATTGAATAGTAATATTTTGTGGGTTGTAAAATATAGTTGAGCTAAAACACATCACAAAAATATTTATTAAAAAAGCAGGAAAGATGTAAATGAAGTTAAAGAGTTCTAAATTTCTAAAATTGTTGGAGAAATTGTTAAAGTAATAATTTGTATTGACTCTCATAAGACAACTCTGCATGATATAAGCTTTGGCATTTAACTAAACATGGTTATTTGAGGAAGATATAATGTTATACTGAGAAAAATATCTGATGAAGACTCCTTAAAAGTTTTATTTTAACAATAACAAGCTACCATATATGTGTATATATAAAAATATATAATATATAATACCATATATTATTCATACAATAAATAATCATTCATTATTCAATATTTATTAAACTACTATGTGCTAGTCAACATTCACATGCTTGGGATACGTCAGTGAACAATGATGAAATTCCTATGCAGAGAACCTATATACTTGGAATAGGGAGACAGATAATAAACAAAAATATTAAAATTAATAAATTATTTAACATGCAATATGTATGAAGGTGATTAGGATATGAAAAAATTTCAAAGAACATATTAAAGAGAATAGGTGTGTTTTGTTGATGAATAGTTGTTGGAGGCAGAGGAAGGTTTCAGTATTAAATGTGGTGATCAGGTCAATGCTTGCAAGAAGATGGAGTTGGAACAACATCTTGAAGAGTTAGACGCACAGAGAATCATGCCACTTCCATGGATAATTTGAAATCCTTCCAGGCAGGAGTAATGGCCAGTGCAAAGACCTTAAGCAAGAGTAGGCTTGGTATGTTCTGGAAACAGCATGTCAAAGAAGCTGAAGTATTAAAAGTGAGAGTGAGAGTTGTGGAGAGGCAAAAAGGCCCCAAATTGGGTAGGGACTGGAAAACAGTTGTAAAGACTGTCTTTTACTCAGTGAAACAGGAAACAACCAACTCAGGGTTTTGCGAAGTGGCATGGTCAGACTTAGGTTTTAAAATACTTACTTTGGCTTCTGTAATAAGAATAAACTGTAGTTAAGCAACTCTAGAATCAGGAAAACAAGCTAGAAGTCTATGTAGTAACCTAAACCAGACATAATAGTGTCTCAGTCCAGGAAAGAACGAGTGGGGAGGTGAAACTTTATGCGAGTTTTAAAATGTTTTGAAGGTAGAGCCAATAGAATTTACTAAAGATTGGAAATGGGCTATGAGAGGAAAAAAAGAAACAGGTTCAAGATTTTTGATTTGAGTGTAGAACTGAGATAGGGAAGGATATAAAGGAAGTTGTTTTTGTTTTTGTTTCATGAGAGTGTTGGTCAGGACTTAATCTTTGGATATATCGAGAGTAGAATATTTATAAGAAACCCAAGTGGAAGTCTCAGGTAGGCAGGTAGTGGATATACCAATGTGAAGTTTGTATGAGAGTTCCGGACTAAGGATATATACTTGATAGTCATTTGTATAGAGATGATGTTTAAAGTCATGGGTCTAAATGAGATCACCAAGGGAGCGAGTAGAGATCGTGAAGAGTCCAGGACCAAAATGAGCCCTGGTGGATTTCATCATTCAGAATATAGTACAAAGGAGGAGGGTTCAGGATTTGATGCACAAGAGATTTTTTTTAATTTTTTAATTTTTTTTTTTTTTTTTTTTTAATGAAAAAGGAGAGGAAACCAAAGGAACTAAAGAGAACTTTCTAATCTTGATGGAGGTCTGAGGATCATGAAAAACATGAGGGAGGAAGGGATTAAATAAAGTAAGGAGTCTTAGACTGTAGTGCTATTTTAAGAACATTTCAACCAGGTGATGGCAAGTCGTAAAGTTATCTCCATTTGAGTTTTGTATCTCTCAGGATTAGGCCTCCATTAATGCTGATGACATTGGCTGCGGGGAGTGCATTGGAAGCATGGACTCAACACACAACATGGGTGGATCCATGAGTGCCAAGGCAGTCAGCCTTCTCATTATGCTCCCTGCAGCAGGATATAGGGATGGTGCATTATCATGGGCAAGAGTGTGGTATAGTAGAAATTAAGTAAAGAACAAGAGGGAGAGAGTGTTGAATTATGGGAAATGCTGATATCTATCGGATCAAAGAAGAGGAGAGCTAAGAACTATTGGATTTAACAATGTAGAACTTGTTAGTAAATTTGACAAACATAATCTAGTCTTAATGGAGTGGTTAGGACTAAAGCCTGATTTGACTGGGTTTAATAGTGAATGGGAGAAAAGAAGACTATGAGAACAGGTTACACTTTGAAAATGGTTTGTTATAGAGAAAAAGCAAAACAAATGATGCGCTGAGTGGGAGGTAGATTAAAGCAAAAGTTTTTCTTCTGAAAATTGGAAGACTTTAGTAGCATGTTTTTATTCTGATGGAAAACTTCAGTAATGAGCCAAAACACTTAGTGGCTCTGTTATCGTAATGGCTCTTCATGCATCATGCTTCTCTGTTTCTAGGCCTCTTGGCAATATGACTTTGCTCCTATCAAGAGGTAGATTCTCTTTCCCCAACTCTTGCATTTGGATTGAACTTGTAACTTATTTTGACCAACAGATTTCTGCAGAAGTGACATTGTACGCTTTCTTAGACTAGGCTTTAGGAAGCCTTGAAGCTTC
The DNA here is from genome assembly GCF_000151845.1 of Pteropus vampyrus. Classification (NCBI taxonomy): domain Eukaryota; kingdom Metazoa; phylum Chordata; class Mammalia; order Chiroptera; family Pteropodidae; genus Pteropus; species Pteropus vampyrus. The sequence continues at coordinate 3,638,792 of NW_011888807.1, forward strand.
TGCTTTTAGCCTCCTGAAGCACTCTCGATGATTTAAAAAAGTCTAAACTAAGCTAGTGGTAGAGAATAACAAATATAAAGGAGAACTAGGGTGGTTCAGTTAACAACCAGCAGCAACCACCAGAGCTATCTGTGAGGCTATCTTGGACAACCCAGCCCTATTCAGATCTCCAGATGACTGCAGCTGGGTGAGTGACCCCAGCCATGAGCAGCAGAACAATTCCCTTCTAAGTGCAAATTGCCAACCCATGATTCATGAGACATAAGGAATAGCTGGTTGTATGTCAATAATTTTGAGGTAATTTATTAACAGTAATTGAGAGCTAATGGAGACCCCAAACACCTTTTTGAAATCTTACTTTTTATATTTCCTTCCTTCCTTCCTTCCTTCCTTCCTTCCTTCCTTCCTTCCTTCCTTCCTTCCTTCCTTCCTTCCTTCCTTCCTTTTCCTGAATTCCTACAGGATTTCTATGGTATCTGCAAAAGTACATTTTACTGACAAGAAGTAAATAATTTTTTATTTGAAATAATAAAGGCTCTCCTAAAAAATAAAAGTATAGAAAAACAATCTCTATAATATAGTCTTTGGAGTTAAGTGTTCCTAGACATAAAGTAATAAAGTAAAATCCTAAATTCCTCAGTAAACTTCTAAACTGCCTAAGTATACTTTGATGTAGTGTCTGTTATTTAACAATTAATTACACAAAACATTAATTCATGTTAATGGTATATATATATATATATATATATTCTACCACTTAACTGTGTATACTTTAGCCACTTAACTGTATAACCTTGAACAAGATGCTTAATCTTTTTTACTTCATTTTCTTCATTTGGAAAATGTCATAAATCTGGTACCTATCTTACAGATATTTGTTAGAACTGAATGATATTACATTTCCATATAATCATAGAATAGGATCCAGAATATAGTAAGCACTGAATAAACTATTAACAAGTATTATTATCATATGATATAATACTTGGTTTTTCTCATAAATACTTGGTTTTTCTCATAAATACTTGGTATTTCTCTTAAAATATTAGGTTTGGCTAATAATTTTGGAGATGAACTGACTTCTTATTAACAAATTTAGCTAAACATTTCATCTAATAACATCCTTTATTTACTTTATGTCTATGTTACCTGGAATCAACTAAGTCCTAAATCTGTGACAGTGAGTAACTATTGGATTTATTCTCTGGAGTAAAGTCAGTGCTTCCACTGAAGTCAATGGATTTAATTGATTTCAACTATTTAAATGGATTTGGGGAGAATATTATAAAACAAAAGATAATAGTCCCAGAGTTTATTATCTTTAAAAAAAAAATAATGTTTCCTCCAGATTGTCCAAGAAAGACATGAAGTTATCATCTACTGCCCTAAAAAGTCCTTTTCTGTTTTGTGACTTTATAAGAGTCATGGTTAATCATGACTCACCAGGTCCGTAAGAACTCAGGACTTCATGTTGTTTGTATATTAAGGTTGTATCGTACATGCTATTATAAAGCATCTTGTGGCTGGTATACAAGAATGCAGTTCATACTAACAGATGTTTGGGAAGGAAATTATTTGTTTAATTTGTTTATGAGTCAGAGGATTTTTGTCTGAATGTAATTATAGGAGGAGATTATAATTTATGAATGGATTGTATTCCAAAGTACATTTGTGAATCAGTTGTTTAGGACTAAGAACATATTTTTATGTATAAACTAGGTTAAATGTTATTTTTTCCCAAAGCCCCCAAATAGCTGCTCTAACCCATTATTTGGCTGACAGTATCTGTCTCTGGAGAAATGGCCTCTTCCTTTTCTGGCCAGTTTGTTTGTTTAGATTCCACTGGCGATAGTTTTTTCCTCTTTACAACATTGGTTTTCCTATGCTTTCTCATGAGACCACATAAGCCCTAAACCACCCTGAAGGACTACAACTGTGGTCTGACCTATTCTTGGCAAAATTCACAGTGTTCCAAAATTATCTGCCTCCCCTTTCCCACCAACGACATATTCCATTTTTTGATATTGCTGATCTTAGGTTACAATAAGAAATCAATGTAGCTTAAATCTTTTTACCCTAGTAGGATTGATAATTATCCCAGGAGTATTTCTAATTTAAAAAGATACGTGTTTATCCAAATTACTGTATTTGGTGGACTACAAAACTAGCAAAATGAAGGGGAAAAAACCCCAGACATTTTGGAGCAATGACATTGGAGTCAGAGCCAACATGTAGTCCCTTTTCTGCCAAAAGTCTGTCCTAGGAGTCATCTTCTTTAATAAAATTTGTATCTTATAATTTTTCCCCTTTGCCTTTTTGAACTAACATATTCTCTAAAATTTATACTCAGTAGTTCCCATTTTACAAACACTGATACTGAACAAAAAGAAAAAGAACAAGAAAAATTTTATATGTGTATATATATTGCAGTTTTCCTAAATGTACTTTTTCCTTTTCACAAATCAGTAGATGCCTAATTATTAACTAATTATGTTATTTCTCAAACTAGGTAGTGTATTCCCTCTATGAGGAGTACTTATTTTTTAGGACTCTATTGTATGCCTAGAGTTTAGCCTACCACCTGACCTTTAATAAATCCCTAATAAATACTTAATGAAGTAAAGATTTTAAAATCACTTCATATTTGGAACATGCCACAATAGACACATAAAAGTACATGAGTGGAAATAACAAGGTATGCTCTGTAGACAACATGATAATTTAAACTTTTAACTTTAAATATTTCTTCTATTTTTCTGGGGAAGATAGAGGATAACTTGTTTTTATTATAAATAATAAACACTTTTACCTAGAAAATCATTTTGATTTACTTATAGAAAAAGAAGAATGAAATGTTCAGAAAGAAAATATATTTGCAGTTTTCAAGCAAACCATATATATTCGAGATCATTGTCATTTTTGTGGAGAAGGATTTTAATAATAAGGTATACATGTATAAATGAAATTGAAATACATGAAGTGTGTGTGTGGCGGGGAAACCTGAATTTAAATATGCAACTTGAAGTGAGAGTAATGCAAGGTTTTATCTACTGATGTAATGCCATACAGTGCAATAAACTTAAAAGTGCTCCACACAAGGCTGTCATGTTAGATGGTATTTTTATTTTGTTTAAACAACTTTTCAGTTTCCAAAAAAATTTGGGTGGCCCTTTCTGATTTACACTTGCATGCTGACATGTGAAACATGAGTCTATGAGGTCTGGAGAGAACATAGCACCAAACAGATGGAACTACTTGTTTTTTAACAGGTATGAGTTAGTAACATGCAGTCATGCAAAAACTTGCTCTTGTTTAACCTATTTCTAAGACTGACTGTGCAGTTGCTGTTAAGTCAGACTTAGAGTATTGTGGCATACATCAATATCTTGGCGGATTCTTTTCAAACAAGTCATCTGCTTTTTCTTTTCAGCTATTCTTAAATTAATTCTTTAAATGCAGTTTTAACAGAATACTGCCTGAAGAAACCATCAGGATTAAATTAATTAAAATAATAAATAGCTTCTTAGCTGCAAACACTTGCATACAATCAAGACCTTACAAAATATTTTTGTACTAATATTACCAATTAAAAAATGGCGTTAGTCCACATATTTTCATACATTAGTATTTGATCTAAAGTCTAAAGTTATCCCAGAATGGTTACTCTTACGAAATACACTAACACAAAGGAATTTCTTGTTAGAAAGTTTTCTGCACATTAATTTTCAATTTGAGAAAGTTAACTCCATTGAATCTCAAGATTGTTAATACATTGACAATTCCATGTGCCAAGAAATATTCAAAGTTGTTTACCTAGTGCTATCGATGAGATTTATCTATTTATCTATCTAAGCTTTCATGCCACAGAAGATAGTTGGTAGTATTATCACTAAACATACTAGTGTATGTTAATAACTCATTAACAGCCAAAGATTTATGCAAGATGGTTTATCATACTTTTGCTCATTGGGCTGTAATAATTTGGGGCAATAGGTGGAAATGGTATTCCCACTTTACAGGTGATGACATAGAGGAAGTAAGTAACTTACTCAAAGACAATATGAATAAATAAAATAATGAATCTGTCATTGGAACAAGAGTGAGAGCTCTTTTTTGTTCCCCACAGTTGCCTCTTCATAGGAACATGTTGTTTGATTTGCAGAAACAGCAATATGAAAAGATGAGTTTAAATATACATATATCCCATGATCATCCCATGGTGTCACATAATGGAATAACACCCAGAGAGCAAATAAATCGTCTTTGTGAAATTAGCAGCACCAATAAATTCCTGTTAGAATTTTGATAATACATATTACACAAAAACAGAAGAAAATTCTTTAGAGATTTTAGCATCACAAAGGTATTGACAGTTGTTGTTTGCATAAGCAAAGCCATCCCTACATCCATCCATTATTTTTTGACAACAGAAACCAGATTTTATTCACATATTGGCATTGATTTAACCAGTGAATAAATAAAATCTAAGCCACTTATGAAAGATCCATTCTCCTTGACAATGATTGCTTCAGGTGTGAGCACATGAGGCAAACCTGGTGGGTATAAAGTAAGGAGGCACCTGCTGAAGCATTTACTGGAAAGCTTGCTGTCTTAAAAAGGAGCACACATTAGGGATTCTCTAATTTTTTGTACCTTTGAATTTTGCTGAGCAAAATGATACCTAGAATTTATGCAATCATCTTATGACTTTGAAAGGAAACACATTTTCTAAATTAACCAATGTGAAGTCACCTTTATTTCAGAATTCCTGTAATATGAACTAGTAAATCTTGTGAAAAAATAATTTATTTTAATTTTTAAGATATTTGATTGAGTCTTTTGTTACTTGTAGCAGAATGCAGCCTAACTGCTATAAATAGCTTAACAAATACAAATACCGTATGATCTCACTTATATGTGGAATTAAAAAGAACAACAATTTTTTTAAAAACCAAGCTAAAGATATAGAGAACAGATTGTTCATTGCCAGAGGTAGGCAACTGGCAGTGGGTGAAATGGGTGAAGGGAGTCAAAAAGTACAAACTTCAGTTATAAAATAATTAAGTCATGGGATGTAATGTGACTATAGTTAATTATATTGTATTTCATATTTGAAAGTTGCTAAGAGAGTAGATCTTAAAAGTCCTCATCACAAGAAAAAAAAATAACTATTTATGGTGACAGATGTTAACTAGACTTATGTGGTGATCATTTCACAATATATAAAAATATTGAATCATGTTGTACACCTAAAACTAGTATAAGTTTATTACACATAAATAATTTTTTCAGTTTCTCCAATGTAAGTTACTCTTTTTTATCTTATTTTATTTTTTTCTTTTCACACTCTTTGGAAGGAAGTCACTATGTACAGTGCATTTTTAAAATGTGGAGAGTTTTGCTCTACCTCCTTAAGGGTGGAATATCTACATAAACTATTTGAAATTCTTCTGCGCAGTAGATTTGTCCCTTCTCCTTCCATTTACTTATTTAATCAATCTTTTATTTATATAAGTATTTTATACTTTGCGTATTATATTTTATTTATTTATCTCTTAATTTTTGATTTGCAATTAGAGTTGAAATGCAATCCTATTCCATATTAGTTTCAGGTGTATGGCAAAGTGGGCAGGCATCCATACAATCTACGAAGTGATCCCATGATTAGTCTAGGACCCACTTAGTACTATACAGAGTCATTACAGTATTCTTGACTATATTCCCTATGCTGCATTCCATGTGCCTGTGACTGTTTTGTAACTACCTGTTTGTACTTATTAGTCTCTTAATCTTTTTACCCAGCCCCCAAACTCCCTCCCACCCCAAACTGGCAATCACCAGTTTGTTCTCTGTATCCATGAGTTTGTTTTCATTTTGTTTTTGTTTGTTTGTTTGCTTATTTTTTTACTAAGATTCCACATATAAGCAAAATATATGATATTTGTTTTTCTCTGTCTGACTTATTTCACTTAGCATAATACCCTCTAAGGTGAGCAGTCCCCAACCATTTGGCATCAGGGACCGGTGCTCCTATGAGAGTCGAATGCCCGATGATCTGAGGTGGAGCTGAGGCAGTGATGCTAGTGCTGGGGAGCGGCTGCAAATACAGATGAAGTTTTGTTCACTTACCAGCTTCTCATGTCCTGCTGTGCAGCCCGAGTCCTAACAGCCCACAGAGTGATACCATTCTGCTGCCTAGGGTTTGGGGATCCCTGCTCTAGGTTATTCCATGTTGTTGCAAATGGTAAGATTTCATTTTTTATGGCTGAATAATATTCCAGTGTATATATGTAGTATCTCTTCTCTATCCAATTATCTATTGGTGGGCACTTAGGTTGCTTCCATACTTTGGTTGTTATAAACCGCTTCAGCGAGCATAGGAATGCATATAATATCTTTTCAAGTAAGTGTTTTGGATTTCGTCGGATAAATCCCCAGAAGTGGAATTGCTGGGTCATAAGGTAGTTCTATTTTTAATTTTTTGAGAAACCTCCAGACTATTTTTCATAGTGGTTGTACCAATTTGCAATCCTACTAGCCATGCACGAGAGTTCTCTTTTCTCCACATCCTTGCCAACACTTGTTCTTTTTTTGACTTATTGATGATAGCCATTCTGACAGGTGTGAGGCGATATCTCATTGTGGTTTTAAGTTACGCTGTTCTGATGATTAGTTATGTTCAGCATCTTTTCATACGTCTGTTGGTCATCTATATGTCTTCTTTGGAGAAGCGTCGATTTAGGACACCTGCCCATTTTTTAATTGGAGTTTGTTTTTGGTGTTGAGTGGTATGAGTTATTTATAAATTTTAGATATTAACCCCTTATCAGAGGTATCGCTGGCAAATATCTTCTTCCATTCAGTAGGTTGTCTTTTTGTTTTGTTGATGGTTTCCTTTGCTGTGCAAAAACTTTTCCATTTGATATAGTTTAATTTGTTTATATTTTTCCCTTTGCTCAAGGAGATATATCAGAAAAAAATATTACTAAGAGCAATATCAGAGAGTTTGCTGCCTGTTTTCTTCTAGGAGTTTTATGGATTTGGGTCTCATATTCAAGTCTTTAATCCATTTTTAGTTTATTCCTATAAATGGTATAAGAAGATGGTCCAGTTTAATTTTTTTTGCATGTATCTATCCAGTTTTCCCAACATCATTTATTGCATAGACTGTCTTTGTATATTCATGCCTCCTTTGTCATAGATAAATGACCGTACAGGCGTGGATTTATTTCTGGGCTCTCTATTTTGTTCCGTTGATCTATGTGTCTGTTTTTGTGCCAATACCATCCTGTTTTGGTTAGGATAGCCTTGTATATAGTTTGATATCAGATAGTGTGATACTTCCAACTTTGTTCTTCTTTCTCGAGATTGCAATAGTTTCTTAAAGAGAAAAAAATATCTTAACAGGTACTCAGTCTTAACTGATATTCAATACTGTAAATGATTAGAAAACATTTTGGTGTTATTCATTTCAGATGTCTAATAAATTATTGCCATTTTGGAGTTTGTCTTTGCCATTCTTTCATTAGTTGACAAAAGTTACTAATTCTTGAAGAATTAAAATAGTGTGAAAAGAATTAACTTGAAAGAGTTTATAGACAGAAGAAATGTTAAATGAACAAGACTATTTCTTCATAACTAAAGAAGAGTTTATATCAGTTATTTGTTACAAAATGCTGTGAGTCATTATAGTATTTACATAATAAAAGGTGTATGTTTTTTCTATTTTGGTTAAAGTTGTAACACATATTTTCATGCAGAATACTAAATATTTCTGATTGAGCAGAGAACTTACCATGATTACAAACACTTTAACCAATAGAAAAAATTATAAAGAATATCAAAGCAAGACAATTTTGATTTACTCTCTGCATTTACTTCCTTCCAAATACTAATTTTGCTTCCTGCATTTACTTCCTTCCAAATACTAATTTTGATTTACTCTCTGCATTTACTTCCTTCCAAATACTTGAGTTCACTTGTCCTATTAAAATATGTGGTTTTGAGGGGAAAGATGAGCAAGGCATCCCAGATTTGCTAATATAGCACATTTTGACAGGTTGCTATGCATAAAATGATTTATCATCAGGATGAGAATAGAATAAAAAGTAGAGGTGAAATCATGCCAACCTGAGGGAAATAAATGTTCTGTTAATCTTTTAATTATTTTTTGAATAAATTGAGCTGACTTTTGCTTTCTAAAGTTTGTTTCACCACTTTGATGTGTTTTATCTATTCGGCAAAAAATAAAATAAAATTTTTAGTATATTATCAGCAAGACTGATGAAGTGAACACATTATTTAGGATAGTTAAACAATGTGCGCACATTTCTTCCTTGGTTATAGGGAAAAAAGTCTTGAGTTTTTATCCTGATTTTATTACTCGACTTTTCCACTTATAAAAAGGTGCTTTTAGACAAGTTAGTTAACTTTTCGGAAAGTCGCTTTTTTTCTCTTATGTAAAATTGGATATTATCATCTACCTCACGTAATTATTGTAAAACTCATCTACAGCCATGCCACCCTGAACAAGCCGAATCACATCTGATCTCGGAAGCTCAGCAGGGTCGGGCTTGGTTAGTACTTGGATGGGAGACCACCTAGGAAGACCAGGTGCTGTAGGCTTAAAAAATAAGTGATTATAAGCTGACAAAAGTCCTTGCAATCTGTGAGGTCAACCAAAGGTTGCCTCACCTAAAAAAAAAAAAAAAAAATTATTGTAAAACTCATCTTAAATAACATATAGAATAGCACTTATGTAATATTTGGCTTAATCTTGGTTTATAAAAATTTTGGAGTTACCAATCTTTTTTAGTTAAAACATTAAGTTTGCAAATTAATAAACATTATTTTAAAATATTATTTTTGCAGAATGACATCAGCAAGATATCTGAATAAGACATCCTTCTCATGTGTTCCTCTCCTCAACAACAACAATTTGGTGTCCATTCGCAGTGAAAGTTCCTTTGTGGAAACAGTGGGAGCAATGCCAAATACCAAGGGACTGAGTGGAGTCTTGTCCACCTGTGCATTAGGTAATAGGCATGGAGACCTTAGTGCCAGCTGTGGACCTTGCAATGAATGACCTGTGTCCTGGCTCCAGTCACTCTCAGCCACAATCTGGGAGCCCTTGGAGAACACTGTATTAGACAATCACCGATGAAAGAGAGAGTCTTTGTAGACATTCAGAAGTCCAGCAGAGAAGTCCCAGTCATAAGAGACTACGATGAACGATTATATGCAAACAAATTAAGTAACCTAGAAAAATGGATAAATTTCTAGAAATATACAATCTACCAAGATTGAGGCATTAAGAAATAGAAAATCTGAGCAGACCAATAATGAGTAAAAAGATTGAATACTTTTTAATGACACTCTATTCATTTTTGGACAGAATGATAATGTTAATGATAAATTTAAGGGATTTGTTTTGCCTGCATGTGTCAAAGCCAAAGGAGACATAGGTGGGAGTTCGCAGCAAAGAAAGTAGAGATTTGTTTAAGGGAATGGCTCCAAGCCCAGAGACAGGTGAGCTTAAAGACCTAGCTCCTCTATGGCCTCTAGGAGGTAGATTAAATAGGGGAAAACTCATTAGTAGCTGAGGGAGTTGGAGTCTTGGGCTCTAACAATTGGTCGGGGCTAGGGTATGAGGCAGTTGATCATTGCATCAGGCTCTGATGTATTCATGGCATCGTTTTCTCTGGTTTCGAGGTGATATTGGTAAGGTTGTTCTACCCTCATGAGTGTGAGGATGCAAGATGTTATCTTTAGTTTGAAGAAACTCTTTTTCTGTGGTCAACAGATCTGAGGCTTTGTTCTTAAGACTATTTGATGCTGACATAAGGGAGTGGTCATGCAGTTTGCAGAAAGATAAGGAAAGAAAAGCAAGTAAGCCCAAGGCCAGTTCAAATCAAGAAGAAAGAAGAGAAAAATTTATTTTAAAGAAGCCAAGATTTGTTCGGTTATAATAAAAACAAATGAGTTTTTTTCCAAATCTTATATTTAATAAAGTTTTTGCAATAAAAAATGACCTAAATATCCTGAATTGCACAGTCAAGTAAATGCTCTTTTTGTGAAAATAATTTTACGGTTAAAATAAATTTATACTTCAATTAGTTTAATAACTTAATGGAAGAGGTCTTGAATATTATATCAAATTTCTTCCAGTTTAAATAATTTATCAAGTGACAGTGATGGACTAGGAGAAAAAACAGAAACAATATTTAAGACAACATATTGAGAGAAGGATCCAGAGATCCTTTACATCTTAGTCTGTGCTTCCCCAGTTGTTCATTGTGCGTATCATTTGTGATAAATCATAGCTTCCTTGCACTGTATCATCATCACTGTCATTCAAAGGCATTCAGACCCTACCAAAGTATAAATTACTGCTCAAGAGAAACTTAGCCACACATTTTTGAGCTTCTGAAATATCCTCTGATAAAATAACCAGATAGTACCTGGTTTGAATATTTATCAAGCACAAGAGTGAGTAGGTATCAATCTTCTATTTCTCATTTCTAAAATGAATATAAATAATTGCTTGGCAATTGCTTTATATATTTAAAGGGAAAGGGACACTATACTTTTAGGAAATTACTGAAAAAAAGCATTTGATTAATCTTTGTCCTCAATGTGTACTTTGGGAATGACAGGTATAAACATAGACTTTTCAGGTGATTAGAAAAAACCAAAACCTCATACAAACCCTTCCCTTTCACTCAATAGAATTAAACCTAGTGATTTATCTGGAAAAAATTTTACCCAGTCTCCAAAATTTAGCACTAGCTTTTCTTTACTCTTTTCTCAGGGAAGCCTTCCTGAATTTAATGAAAAGATTACATGCTCATAGTACTCACCAGAGTTTTGTGATTATGTACATATATTTTCTTAATACTTTGAAAACCCTGAGGACAGAGACAAATCAGCTTTAGAGTTCCATTTTCAAACACAATTCAGTGACTGTCTGAATTTCAATAAATACTTGTGGAAGGAAAGTAAGAAAGCTTTGAAACAGAATGTTTTCATTATAATTCAGGCAAAGCAAGTTTATGAATAATAAGGAAAAATTTTAAATTCTCGTTTTGAAGTTATTTGAATGTCTCACTTATCTTGTTAACTTAATTTTTATTTCAAAATATGACTGACGTGTGTGTGTGTGCGTGCGCGTGTGTGTGCGTGCGCGTGCGCGTGCGCGTGCGTGCAGGTGCACCTGAGACTTTTATTCAAGATATATTATTACTTTAGCCTTAGTAGATGATACTTCACAAAAAAAATAAGTTTATTGCATTGCTTTAAAATAAAGTACTTTAGCTTCTTTTAGTATCCATCCCATCTTCCAATTCCACACATACAAATACTCTAAACTCATATTGTTAAAAGAGATAGTAATCAAGAAATAAGGACAGATAGATCGATGAAATAGAAAACAATAGTCAGTAATAGAACCAAACACTTATTTTATAAAGGCCCTTAGATAATTCAGTGGTGACAAGGCTAGTGTTTTCAACAAATGGCACTGGAATAATTAGATCTTTATATACAAAAACAAACAATATTGACTTGCAGACCTAAATGGAAGCACTATACCTATAAAACTTCTAAAGGAAACAAAAATAGATGAAAATATTTGTGACTTTTCATTAAGCAAATATTTCTTAGGATCCCCCCCCAAAGCATAAAACATAAAAAGAAATATATATAAATTGGCTTTCATCAATGTTAAAAATGTCTTTTCTTTGAATGTCGCTGTTTAGTAAAGGAAAAAGAAAAGTCACAGACTGGAAAATATATTTGCAAAACACATATCTCACGCCAGATATATACCTAAAGTGTGTAATATATTAAAAGGTTTAATCCAATAATAAAAACAGAGAGCTATAATATAAAATGGGAAAAACATTTGAACAATATTTTACCAAGGAAGATATGCAAAAGGTAGAGAGCATGTAAGAATATGCTCAACCTCTTTCGTCATCAGAAAAATGCAAATAAAAACCATAAGTGAGATATCACTATGCAATATGAGGATACCTAAAATTGAAAAAGATTGACAGTACCTAATGATGCTCAGAATTTGAAGCAACTAGAAATCTTATACATTGCTGCTTGGAATGAAAAATTGGATAGGGTAACTTTGGAAAATATTTTGACACTTCGTTATGAAGATAAACACTTATGACCCTTCCCTTCCATCCCTAGATATTTTACCTAAAAGAAATGAAAATGTGTTCACACACAGAAATGCATGTAAATATTCATATCAGCTTTATCTTTATAGCAAAAAAAAAAAGGAAAAACTGGATACAACTCAAATATGCATCAACTGATGAACGGACAAGCAAATTGTGGTATATTCATTTAATAGGATATTATTCACCTATAAAAAAGAAGTGGGAGAAGACATAAATACTATGTGATTACATTAATATAACATTCTGGAAAAGACAAAACTACAGGGATAGAAAAGAGAATAGTATTCACCTAGGGCTTAGGATGGACAAAGGGTTTGACTACAAAGATATAAGGGAATTTCGGAACATAATGAATGTGTTCTATATCTTACCGTGATGTTATTTATACAACTGCATACATTTGTCAAAACACATCAAACTGGATGTGAAATGTTGGTTTTATTGTATATTTATAAAAGGACGTACTTGATTAATGGTTACCAGAGGGAAGCGAGGTAGGGAGAAGGTAGATAGGGGTAAAAAAGGTTAAGTATTTGGTGACAGAAGGAAATCAAACTCTGGGTGGTGAACACACAATGTAATATATATATACGACTTACTGTTGAATGATACACTTGAAACTTATTTGATTTTATTAATCAATGTCACCCCAATAATTTTAATAAAACTAAAATAAAATAAATAAAAAGATATACATAAACATCCTAATGAGTTTTGCCCAACTAGTATAGTGAAATCTGTCTCCTATCTCTGATTCTTCTTATCTTACTCTACTTTTAATTTTTTTCCGGAACACTTATAACTGTATAATATATATTTATTTACTTATTTTATTAATGATTAACTAATGTACTATTTACTTGTTTACTTATGTTTACTATCTGTAACTCCTGCTAGAATATAACTTCTGCTAATAGTATAAATAGTGACGTGCCACCCAGATTCCTCACTCAAGATTGAGTTACTCCTTATCCTTGGTTTCTACAAGTGTTGGAGGTTGACAACACCAAAATGAGTCTTCCTCTAGGAATTTTTCCAAGTCCGAGAGAATCGCAAATCTCCTCTCCTTTATGAAGAAAGCACACAGTTGTTGACTCTTCAGAGATCAGCAAAGTATGACCTACAGAACAAATATGGCCTGCCATCCTTGTTTATAGGGGACAGAATATTAAAAAGGTTTTAATTTCTGAACGGATTATATTAGAGGGAGTAAGGGCTAGAAGAAGAGAAGAGAAGGAAGAGGAGGAGAAAAAATAGGTGACAGAGAATAAATGTGACCCATAAAGCTTAAAATGTTTATTACATGGTTCTTACAAAAAAAATTGCTGACCCCTTGACTGACTGGCTGATATAGGGATATAAAAGCCCAATCTGTTTCTAGTGGCACGAGATTGGCTGAGGCTGTGTGTGTGTGTGTGTGTGTGTGTGCGTGCTACTTCCTTCCTTCGCTCCTCCAGATTTGTTGATGCCAATGGCATTCCCAGTAAAGGCCTTGCATGCAAATCTCTGTTTTAGAATCTATTACCCAGGAAACCTGACCCAAGACAGTTGGTGCTAGACTGGTCCAAGGAAACAGACTCTGAAATGCGGCTCAGTTAGGACTACTCACTGACTGGTAAACTGGTAATAAGGACTTCTTCACTGTTGGTGAAGGGAATACTAATAACCCTGATAGGTCATAGCAGTGCAATTTAAAAATCTTACTGATTGTCCATTAGGCAGACTACCACTATAAAAGAATTCAATGCAGATGCACTATCTCAGGAAAGTGAGGGTTTAGGAGAAAGTATTAATTATAACAACAATGGAATCAGATGGTTTTGCTAAATACCATTGCCCCATTTGAGAAATACGATGAATGGAAAGATGGGAGCACTTGATCACAAAATGAAGGCAAATGTGAATGTCAGAGGGCCTCCTTAGCCACATTTTAAAAAGCCCTTAATTCCTGCAAGCAACTAAAAAAAAAAAAAAAAAAACAGATCCAGGCTTAGGAAGAATAAAAATAATAGAGATTTGAACAAAGAGATTTGAATTCTCAGTTACTCGAATCAGCTTTGCCAAGTTCATGGCTTTTGTTTGGAAGAGCTGAGATCCCAAGAATACCTAGGGAACATTCTAGTCAAAGTAGGCAAAATTCAAAAGCAAAAACTTTGTTTTTAAAAATTCTTTATCCCCCTAAACTCTACAAATATGGCCTATTCCCAGTTAAAGACTGGCGTGCCTCTTGCTTAAAGAAAATATGCAACGTGTATCCCCTTCAAGGCCTAAATTCACCTTATCTTTCTGGTAGGTGATCAAGTCACAACATAAATAGGCCAAGGAAGTGCTGAACTTGCTAAGAGAGAAAGAAACTATACCCCAAAGAACTACTGAATTTAGCCAACATGCATGAGCAAGGGAAGTATGTATGGGACTGGATTCTAAGGTGGCAGGATTGATGGGGAAGAACATGAAATTTGATGAGGGAACATTTATCTAAGGGAATTTTCTCCTAGGGTATAGTATTTAGCTCCCTGGCAATGACTGTGGGAGACAGTGCTTCAAAGATGGCTTTTGGAAACTTGAAGAAAGTAATGACACACATTAAATAAAGTAAAATGTCAAAACTCCTGAGGGCAAAAGTGTAAAGAGGAGTAAATGAGCTAAGTAGATATACTATGTGTATTAGTTAGGATTCCCCAGAGAAACAGAACAGTAGAACTGAGAATATCAAGATCTACTGTTGGTACCTGGAGACACCTTGGTGAGCCAATGGTATTGTTTTAGTTTGAGTCCAAAGGTCAGAGTACCAGGAGAGCTAATAGTACAAATTTCATTCCAACTTCAAGACCAAGGGCAGGAGAAGATCGATATCCCAACTCAAAGACAATGAGGGGGAGAGAGCAAATTATCCCTTACTCAGTCTTTCTTTCTATTTGGGCCATCAAATGTTGGATGAGGCCTACCACCCACATTGGTGAGTGTAATTTGATTTACTCAGTCTACTGATTCAATGATTGAAATTTTAATCTCATCCAGAAACACACTAACAGACACACCCAGAATGGTATTTAACCAAATATCTAGACTTCACATGGCTCAATAAAGTTGACACAGAGCAAGTAATCAGCCTTCTTTGCTCACTTCTCTTGGTTAGGTTCTACTGAAAGATAAAGAAAATTGATCAAAATTCTGACATACACTACAACCTGGACGAAACTTGAGGACATTGTGTTATGTGAAATAAGCCAATCACAGAAAGATAAATACTTTATGATTTCACTTATATGAGGTACCTAGAATAATAAAAATTATAGAGACAGAAAGTAGAATGATGGTTGTCAGGGGCTGGGAGAAAGGAGAATGAGGAATTATTATTTAATGCTGATAGAGTTTCAAGATAAAAAAAATTCTGAAGATAGATGGTGGTGATGGTTGCATAATGATATGAATGTACTTAATATCACTGACTTGTATGTTTAAAAAGAATAAGGTGGTAAATTTTATGTTATATGTATTTTACCTCAATAAAAAAATACTGGAAAAAATGTTTAACACGGAATGATTATCATACTAAAGATAGGAAAAAATTCAAGAGATCTTCAATTCCCGTGTTGTTAAATCTATGAATAAACATCCTGTAGCATGATGTCTGATAACAGCCTTGAGGGGAAATTGCTTGTTAGTGACTTAAAAGGAACCATGTCATCTATGGAATTACTAATATTCTATCCTTTTGCACCGGGATTTTCCTTAGAGGTCACCCTTCCAAACATTAGCCAGATTTGACACTGTTGAGCTAGAGAGCTCTGATGAGCTCATAGCCCAAGGCGGTGCAGTTTTAAGACTGCATTGCAATAAGTATATCTGTGACAGATGAAAATGCCGGAGCATATATATATCTTCGTGTAATGCATTCATTACTTTTTATAAACCTCAAGTTCTCTAGGGAGTGACACAAATTCACATAATGTTCCTACGTGTTACAATTTGTATTTTGATCTCTACTTTAGCTGACAGACTTTTTTTTTTTAATGTAATAACCAGAATACTCCTTAGTGAATATACACATATAGACTTTAAAAAGTAAAAATTAGCTTCGTGATTCAAGTTAAAGTCAGCAATCGGTTATTCTGAATTATATTTTACTTCATCTGCTTTGATTTTCAGATGAAAAATATAATTTTAGTTTTGAATTAATATCAGCTATTTCTCCAGTGTCTTAGTGGAATGTTTCTTAGTATGTCCCCAGTTAATCTCTAAGAGGAATGCCACTTTGGGCACTCTTAGCTATTTCTCATGAGTAAGAACAAAGCAATTTTAAAAAATAATTCAGAGATTATACAGTAAGTATCTACTCTTTTCAGGTACTAAAGTTATAAAACTGAATATGGCATAATATGTATGAATAGAATAGGATAAGTCGATCTTCTTGTCGTATCAGTAATTAGACAACATAATGCAAATTAGACTGATAAGTGTGTCTGCAAATATATAGGAGTCTACACTTTGGAGTCATTACATATGACAGATATGAGAAAATTTGTATTTTTAAAAATTGTTTCCAAATAATAACCTAAATATCCACTTTATTGATCTGGGAAAATCATTTTAATGCTTGACCTGGTCCTAAATTGCATAAATGAGTAGAAACAAGAACCCACTTGCCCAGTGGCAAGGCCTCAGTACAGTTTCCAAGATGAGAAATGCTCTGTGGGCCATACTTCCTATAACCCTGTTTGTTGTCATGGCTCTGATACACTTCTGCTAGGGCCCTGAGGTGTTGCTGCAGTGGCTCTTAGGGTGCCTACTCAGCGGTACTGGCCACGGTCGGGCTTTGGCATCCTGGGGTGTCATCTCGTTCTCTGTTACAGTGATTTGTTGTTCTTTAAGGATTCATTGTTTTGACATTTTCATTTTCTAGTAGCCAGCATTTCAAAGGAAGATCTTATGGCTGATATTGGGGACCTTAGTTCTTTTACTTTACCACTTAGGCTTCTCTTTCTCAGCACTCCGGACTCACAGGTTGAAGGGACTGAGAAACACTGTGAGTGAATGTAGGGAAGAGAGGGTTGAGTCAGGAAAGATTCACACACAGTCTTATTGTGTACTCTAAACCATTATTCAACAGTTAGGTCTTTCAGACTAATTACGGGTACTTTCTGCCATGTTCCCATGTTCCTGAAATCTTCTAGGAATCAGGTCTTATTTCTGTTTGATTTCTCAATATTTTAGCACAGTGCTTGGCATTTTGTTCTTATTGTTGTTGTTGTAACAATAAGTGAAGACTGACACCTGATTTCTATACTACCTCTCTGGTTATTTATTTGTTTGGTTGGTTGGTTTACTCCTTCTATGTTTTTACCTCAAATTGCTACTTAAATTTTGGTGTTCTCCAAAATTTCGTACCTAATGTTTTTGTCTTCTTCTTTCATCACTATCTTCCTAAGTGATCTAATTCACCTCTGTGATTTGAACTGCTATCCATAATTAATATTTATTGAGTCTCTAACTAGAGCCTTTTCCCCCAAATCCAGACCTACGTATCTAATGTCTTATTGACTTCTCAAGTTATAGTTTCCATAATCACTTACGCTCAGCATGGTGAAAGCTGAACTTATAATACAGGTTTCCACATTTGCTCTTCCTGTTGTCTTTGTCTTTAGTGAATGTCTTCTGATCATCTAAGCCTGGAAACAAAGAGACCTCTTGGCTCTCTTGGCTCTTCTATCCCCTATATCTTATCATTCACCTAATCTTTATAGTACAGCTCCCGTTTATATCTATCCATTCATTCATTCACTCATTCATTCAGTTATCCCAGATGCATCAAATTCTTACTGAATGCCAGTATGTATATCATATAGCACCATAAGAGCTTGATGCTCTGAAATAAAACCAACAAAGTCCTCAAAGACCTTATATTTTATTTTCTGACAGACAAGAACTAAATAAACAAACAAAAGAGGATATAATTTTAGGTTGTGTTTAATTCTAGGCAGAAAAATTAAGCAAGGATGCAGATAATTACCAATGTTTAGGGAAGAACTGATTTCTGAAAGCTTTTCTGAGAAATAAACCTTTGAACAAATATGCAAAGGAATGAAATTCACAGATTTGTGAGGACAATGTTTAAAAAGCAAAGAGCGAGCTTGGCATATTGAGAGAAGAGCAGAATAATCTAGTATCAGAATGTGAACGATTTTGGAGAAGTCATCCAAAACCAGATTATGGGATCTTATAGGACTTTAGATTTCATTTGGATGGAAAACTATTAGTTTTAGAAAAAGGAAATGAACTGAGCTGATTCCTAAAATATGTTAACTCTTGTGATGTGCTGCTGAATATTTAACTGGCTCTTGGAGAAGGGGAGCATTTGCTTCTAACTATAATGTAAATATGCCCAGCATGGCCGAATTCATGCTGCCATTGTGACATCACTAAACGCAGAATTGGGAAGAGATGCACGCAATTCGCTCTCCTGAGTCATAAAAATAAGTGAGTACTGTCTCCTGCTTTTTTCAATATCTTTTTGAGTATTTTTTGACTTCTTCCTACACTTCTTTACCTTAATGTACTACTTACATGCCATAACAGAGCACTGCCTATTCTCCTTTGTTCTGACTCTCATTTAGACCTGCACTCTCCAATAATATAGCACCTGAAATGTGGCCAGTGCAAATTTTAATGCTTTCTTTTTATTTTTGATAAAATTAGCTACTAAAAAAACAAAATTACATATATGGGTTGCATTATATCTGTATTAGACAGTGCTGGTCTTGATTCTTGTGAATCAATGTGTGGTCCATGGATCAGCAGCATTGGCATTACTTGGGAGAATTTTAGAAATGCAAAATCTAAGGCTCCATCCCAGATCTACTAAATACAAACCTCAATTTTGAATTGTGACAAGTTCCCCAAATGATTTGTATGCACTTCAAATGTAGAGAAACAGGGATCTAGACAACTAGGCAAGATTAGTCTTTGCAGTCTACCATCAAATCAACCTTTCTCATTATCGTTTTCTTTGAAATTACATTTAACTTTATTTAAAATCTTTAAAGGTTATAGGTTACTAGTCACATAAAGTATAGACTTCTTATCTAGCCGAGCATAAAAGTGGCTTCTTGGTACTAACTCTGCAAGCTCCTCTTATGTATCTAATAATTTATATACAGTCATTAAAAAATAAACTTGTTCTCCAAATACATTCTGCTATTTTCTACTTATTTTTGTACATGTTGTTTCTTCTGCCTTGAATATTCTAGTCCATGAGAGGACACATTTCATGCTAAAATAAATTCTTCAAAATTTTTAAATAAGGGAAAAAGGATGCCTGCAAGTCCTTTTAATATCATACTGAAGAACTGTTTATTAGAGCCACACAAAGATTAATTAACACAAACTGTGCCATTGTTTGTGCTATTCCCTAACAATCAATGGCTCAGACTCTCTAATGTTCCATGTTAACTTGCATATTGCACCCATTAAGTATGCAAATGATTCTTATTTGGTAGAAAAGATAACTCAATAGATTATTACTATGAAGAACATTAATTTTGTCTTTATCGACATTCTCTATCTAATAAAACATTTTCGTCACACCTTCCGTTACTTCTCAAGCAGAGTTGCCTTTAGTTCCTTGAATATATTTGCAATACGTGCTTTGAAGGTTTTGCTAAGTTCAATGCGGGTCTTCTCACCACTTTTATTTCCTCTGTATGGTCACACTCCTCTTTCTTTATATGTCTCACATTTTTTGTTGCTGTTATTGTTGAAAAACTGGACATTTTAGATCATGTGTTCTAACAACTTTGGGTAATGATTTCTTCTCATCGCCAAGACTTCGTGTTTGCTTATATATTGGCTTAGTGGTTTGGCTAGACTGATTTAGTGAAGTTTATTTCTCCCACTGTGTAAAGTCTTTGGTGTTACTTCTCGGAGGGTACTCCTTGAGCAGGTGCACAGTGACCCCAGTATGACAGTGGTTTTAGCAGGGCTTTCCTTAACTGTCTCTCTCTGGGTCTAAACATTCAGCTGTCTGCCTCTGTCACACCCAGAGGTTATACTCCACTAATTGCCATCTGGTTGCTCTATTGTCTTTGACAATGCTATGGAACAAAAATTACTCCACAGCCTAACCCAATTAAATAGGCCCTTTTGTAGGAAAGTCTTTGAGGCCAGTTTTTGAGGTTTGTTCTGACCCCACATGAACTGTTCTTAGCTCTTTCTTCAATCCACTCTGGTTAGCTAGTTGACCTATGGCCTAGCTTGTTCTCATGGAGCTGTTAGCCTCCATTTAATTGTATACCACTAGGATTTCCATTGTTTTCAAGAGGGTTCTTAGTCTTAAACTTCTTTACGCAGATGATCCCTCACTTAATGATGAGCCAGCTTAGGATCTTTCAACTTTATGGTGGTGTGAAAGCAATACACATTCAGTAGAAACCGTACTTAAAATTTTGAATTTTGATTTCCTTTCCAGCTAGCAGTGTGCAATATGATTTTCTCTTGTGATGCTGGGCAGCGACAGTGAGCCACAGCTCCCAGTCAACCTTGCGATCACGAGGGTAAATAACCAGTACTCTAGAGGATAGTATTGAATGCATTTTCGACTTACAATATTTTCAGTTTACAATGGGTTTATTGGGACATAACCCCATCTAAAGTGGGGTGCAAATGTGCTCTGTTATAAATAGTCATTTACTTTGGGAAGAGCTTTGGATCTGTTTGTTCTTATGGCCTGCCTTTCCTCTTCTGTAAAATCTCTGAGTCATGGTTCTGGAGCTGAGGGCAAGGACAGAGGCTTACTTCTCTTGGAATGACACCGCTGGTTTATGAGCAGGGTACTGGAAAGGAACAGTAGCCTCTCGTCTTCTTGTCTAGGCTTTTCAGGCATAGACCCTGTGCTTTTGCTGAAGAAAAGATGATTGGGGTTTGAGTATTCTCTACCTGCTATTTCTGGCTTCAAGCACCCACCTATGAGTGAGGGCTGCATAGAAGATGAGAGACTCCACTCTCTCAGCTGTACTCACCTGGAATTTAGCTTTTGCAACATGAACCTGGATGGGAGGAGGTATAAGAAATATTAGAAGCTTGCCCCTCCAGTGAGATATTGTAACTCCTGACTGAGAGCTGAAGGTAGAGAAGCCTATCATTTTGGTGTGAACAACTTAGAATGGAGCGTCCATCATATTGAACTGTGTGTGGGAATTGGGGATGGAGTGGATCATGCCCTAAATGCCACAAGTTCTCACTGTTCCTATTGGGATTTAGTAGATTTTCTTGAATAAATGATCCTTCATATGCTGTGTGCCTATATGCCCTTATAACAATTTCAGAAATTTTAAAAGATTATTTTGGTTTTAAGAAATAATTTTCACAAGCTATGTTTTTTTTTTCTTCTGAAGAGCAAGTGGGTACACAGAGGTCCTCACATCACCATTCTGAAACTGAATCTCGAACTTCATATTTACACTCAGAATCTTATTTTGATATATCTAAAAATTTTTAAAAATGTCATTCTAATTGTTTATATATAAAACTCTGTTTCTTGAATGCCCTTGAAGATAGCTTGACCATTTTACTGGTTCCCTCATTAGTTAATAACGTGAATAAAATCTTTGACTCCTGTTCATTTTACACACACACACACACACACACACACACACACACACACGCATGTGCGCTCCACATGAGAAAATTATACTGTGCTATTCTTATTCCTTTTCATATAAATTTTCCTTGTGGAGACTTGTTGATTTCTCCAAATGGAATTAAGCATTTCTTGATGTCTTCAACTTTATCCTGTAGATATTTTTATTGCATTTATCACAACCGTTATAATCATCTATGTAACTGCACTTTTTCTAATACAATATGACGCTAAAGAAAATGCATTAGCCATGTTCTTTTTTTCTGTTTTTCTTCCTTTCTAGTCCTCTCTTTTTTCTTTCTTTCTTTCTCTTTACTTACTTAATCCACATTCTCTACTTTTCTTTCTATTGTATCTATATTGCCATATTTGCCCTATGTATGAACTGCCTAAATGAATTTTTGAAAAAACTATAAACAATAATAAAGTCAATTGAATTAGCACATACTTTTCCTGGGACTTACTTTCCTCATTTATAAAATGAAATAGGTAAGCTAGGTCAGAGATAACAGTCTGCCCACCTCCTTCCTAGCATAATTTTGATAGATGGTATTTTTTTTTAAGTCTTTATTATAGTGTCTGAACAGACACCTTTTTTTTTCTAAGATTGAAGAAGAAAGGAAGAAGGAGTTAAGGAAGAAAACATTTCTGTTTCTGACACATGTATATAAAGAATGGCTATAGATTAGGCATGCGCACACACACACACACACACACACACACACACACACACACACACACAAAACCTGCATGCATCAGAAATTCATTACTCCAAGTTCAAATTGTATGATTATTCAACACACCGTACACCCTTGTGAACAAGTGCTAGTTGGGTTCCTTGCTCTGTTAGGTATTAAGTCCGAGTTTGGGGTTAGGTTCTCAACCACTTGGACTGAATTTCTTCATTTGTATAATTGAAATGTTAACATCTAGAAGAAAGAAATGAAATAATATGACATAAACAAATTTGCCACTAAACAGTTTATCTCGGGCAGAGACGTTTAGGAAGCATGAGTCAATTTAGAAACATTTAGAAATTCATCTCCTGCTTTAAATGTAAATCAACCTCTTTATAAGTCTAAGAATTTTCATTTTATGTTTGGATAATGTGAATACCATTTTAATAGATAATTGATCTGTGTAAGGCACATTTTAAATTTAATATATGTGACATATTCTATTTACTCTAAAAAATGGAATGCTTTTAATGCATTTCTATTTTTCACTCTTCATTCAGCACGTAGTCATTTTTTCCCTGATGCTATCAAGGCCCTACTATACATATAGTACTCTGTGAGGCATAGCACACGCACACCTCAGCATGTTTATGGTATCCACCTGCAAGGAAATTGAGTTTTTATAGACTAGATCTGGTCCTTTGAAAAGCAAACACTTCTGGTTCCATTTTAATGCATAACATAATAGCTGGAACTCTATGTTAGCCATCTCTTGCAAAAGCTTTTCTGGTAAAAGGCACATTTCAAAATGTACATTGCATGTTTAAAGTAATTTGGTTTTATTTTGAATTAATTATATTTGAGTTTTTATTAAAATTAAATTTCTATAAGTGTTGAGTTTCATGGATGGCTCTTTTACCATCCGTAAGTCTAACGCACTATATACTTATCGATAGGTTTGATAAACTGGAATTACATTTGGGGGCTTTATGCAGAAGTAGTGGTTTTAATGTTTATGTTATGATAGAATAATATATAAAATAATTTGACAACTCAGTAATTGAATAATATTTTTGAGATACAAATTTATGTCCTTTATTTCTCCAATATACCTTCTTTTGCTTGACCACCTGGTCTATACTCATTGCTTCCAGGGAGGGATGTGACAAGATAGGAAAAAAAAAGCCTTCCAGAATTTCTGTATTTAGGTTCCAAAATTATAAGCCTTTCATCCTATATACAAAAGCGAATCCATATAGAGGCCAAGGCAGATCCAATGGAAGAGTGAAATGACCAGGTGTAAGAGAAACAGTTGTGAAAGATCACTAATGAATGGCAACTAAAACTGTCCTCAGTTTTAAGAATTGTCACGAAATAACATGAAATTCTTCTTAGGTGAACAGTGCTAACTCCCTGCTTTTTTTTTTTTTTGTGATGCAGGAATATAGGGATCTCCTGAATCTCAACTTCAGAAATTTCTAGAAGAAGATAGAAATCCAGATTTTAAAATATTGGCAACTAATTTAATTTTTTTTAATAAAAATGTGTAAAAATACTTCATATGTCAAATGATGAAGATATTTGGGGTTGATTTTTTTCCATTGGCTCTGAATTTGCCACATTCATTTTACTTTTGGAGAAAGAGAGATTAGGGGAGGAATAACTTTGAAATATTTTGTAGAGAAAAATGTTTTCCTACTTTACTACACCCACTTTGCAGATTGTAAGAAAAGTCTGGGATTTATGTTTAGAGAAACAGACAGGAAGCAGTGAAAATTAAAAGGTACATGGGTCTTCTAAAACAGGGCCATGTACACTGAGGAGGTAGAAACTCTCCAGAGAAGGAGCAGCTTTGTGATTCTTAAGTGTGACAACAGATAACCTCTCACAAAATTCTGGGGCCTCTGGTGCATTGTGAAATACTGACTGGACTCCAGGACTGCTAAGCTTGGCATAAATAGGCCAGATGAGAAATACAAGAAAAAACATCTTGGTGGAGAGTTATGTGGAGGACCATCTGAGAAAGATGCTCTCTTGTCTTAGAAGGCCCAAACATTCCATAGTCTTCCCTTCCTCAGTTCCCCTTTGCCCTTTTGTCTTACGCACATCTACTGGAAATTCTACTGAGGAGACTAAGGTAAAAGTTTCCTAGCTGTTCAGCAGAAATAAGAATCAAAGTGAATAGAGTGGTTATATAGCAAAATAAAGTTATATTTCTGTACACCTGAATTGAAATATGTTACACCTGAGATAAGTATTTATTGTTTGTTGCTTTTTAGATTGTGGTTCTTATCTCTTTCTCTTACAACATATGTAACTACTCTGGTTAATTTGTTCATTCTAAGGATTTATATGTACATTCATTATCAATTGAAAGGCACGTGCACTAAGATAAAGAAAAAGCGGTATAATGAATAATGATAAAAAACCCTACAAAGCACAAATTCAAAAACAAAAACTTTGATATGAGATTTGAACATGGTTAGACAGAGAAATTAACACAAGGAAGGCCTCTTATTGCAAACTAATCCTATGTTATAAATAGGACCTGGAATCCAGAAAGAGAGGAGAGAGGGAGACAGCGAGAGAGGGAGAGGAGAGAGACAAAGAAAACACAACAAAGCATGAAACACACGCAAACACACACATACACATGCATGCACACACTAAGCAAGACACAATGCAGAAGGCTAACTATTTGCAACTGTTTTCTAGCTGTAAACCTCTTTGACAGTAGTCTGAAGGATACTAAATTCCTTGCATATCTTTTCAGGTAGTCTACAGTTTTTATTAATTATTTTTATAATCTGCCCAAACTTCCTTATATCAGTTGCAAGAAACTTTTTTGTTTTGAAATGGTACTTGGATGGTTTGAATCAATAGTCTCAATGCAAAATAATCGGACAGATTTTTGATGACACTAATTTATGGGCTCAGCATCATACTGTTGTGGTTGGAATTATCAACCACAACATGTGAGACTAGCCCACAAGAAATGTACTTCTGGTTTTTCAGTCATAATTAACATTTACATATTATCTACTGTGAAATAAATACTACAATAAAATAATGTCTGTTATATTACTTATGTGAAACAAGAAATATGAGCAGTGGTTGGGCTAGTTAAATTTATCAATACATAAGAAGTGAAGAAGTTATATAATTTTTCTTTTCCCACAGTCAATTTTCTCAGCATAATTTATGAGACATATATTTCTTTTATATTGGTTTATGAAATTTTTTATTATATAATTCTCCATTTAAGGAAAATCTGTTCTCCTTGATCATTTTTATCTTCATTAATCCCATACAATTTAAATTATTACTGCTCTAATATTTTTTAAAAAGTATCTACTCTCGTAATTCTTAAATACTCATTTAGGTTTTCTAAATATTAGTAATATTAATTTTAGATATCTTTTATACGTTATTCTATATATAGTTAATACAAAATTATACTACCTTTGGGCTTTTCTGAATATTAGTGATCTAAAACGTAAAAGCAATCACATTAAATCAGTAGCAACAGCAAAAGCAATAAATAGAATGAATATAAAATGTAAAAATGCAAAATCTCTTGCCCATTTATCTTTCTGGAATGTGAAAAAATATATAATACATATAATATATTATATATATTTTTTGATGTTCAACCGAGAGCCATTTAATCTATGGTCCCAGTATACCAAATTTTAGTTACTAACATGTTACTTGTTACCAAGGAATTACTTAAGTAATACAGATTATTTGGTTCACTGAGTCATTGAGTTTGCTCCATTCTAACTCTAGGAATAATGTCCCCACAAAGGACGAGGCAGAGCGGAAACCTGACCTTCCACATGGAATCAGTGTTAAGCCTATACACTTCGTTGTTAAAGATGCGCTCATGACACATTTGGCAGTAAAAACTCCCAAGAAGTAAGGAGTCTGGCTTGTTTTGTACCAAATTTTACTTCTATACTCTGCCTCAACAAGTAGGTCCATTTTAATGAAATCAGTTTCAGGTAGATATTTCTGATATTAGACTGATTATACAAGATTAAAAAAAGAAAATAGAAATGTGTGTTTATTCTCCATTCTAATGCCCAGAGAATGGATTCACAGTGTTTACACCAAAAGCAATTGATCTTTATAACCAAACATCTGACAAACTCTGAAAAAGCTTGAAGCAATGCTGAATCATATTATAGGCTAGATGATTCTCTGTGAATTTAACTGATTAATAAATTCTGCCAACATGATTGAATTAGTAGATGTATTCTCTACTACTTGCGAGGAAACTTTAGAGCTTTCGTAAAGATGATAATTAGGTTAGGGCAATAAAATTCCGGAAAAATAATTTTGTTCTTTAATTTGACCATTTTGCTTAACAATTCTTTTTTCTCTTTAAAATGAAGTTTAGATATTTATTTTTTCTTTTAACTATGAGTCAAGAGGTTTAGCTTAGTGATCTGTTTAATGTAATTTTGCATGACAAAGATATTATTGCACTTAAATCACTTAAGCCTATAGTTTCATAATTGTGTGCTGAATATTGACTATAAATTAAAAATAAAAATAAATTTCTGACCTAAATCACAAAAGCCTAGAACTTAGAAAGGACAAACACTTGTGAAATGTATTTAATAAAGGTAGGTTATAACTTTGTTAGACCAATTGTAATTAAATTTTATTTTGGAAGGGTGCTCCTTTTGTCCTAAAAAAAAATTTGGCCTTTTAAAAATTTTCCCTCTCTCTATTTTTCTTTTCATTTCAAAAGTAAAAGAGACATTTGAACATGCTGATCTCATTTCAAAATTGCTCATGCACTTTTATTAGTTTTATGAGTAAGGATAGAAACTATTATCCTGAAATTTAGGGCAATCAGTATTTTATTCATGTAGGATTCTCCCTTCACATTTTACTTATTGCTCTTGTTTGTTGCATAATGTCCTCATGTGACTTTTTTTTTTGGCATTTATGAGCACTGTTGTATTGATAAAAAAGCAATAACGAAACACTACTTATTAATTTTGAGAATTTATGTCTTTATTCGTTGACACCGTTGTCAATTTTCAAATATATTTTTGGATGCTTAAAAATAATTGAAGAGCGAAATGATGAAAATATTTTTTTCAAATATCTTTATTATTTTCAAGAAGAAAACTTGTGGAAACTTTATAACATGAACAGAGGCATTAGGAAAACAAAACTATATTGGACATATAAATAATTAAGGTAATAGGCATTAATCAAGATTATAGAACCTAGAAAATAATATTATATTTTTAATATGTGGATTACTTTGTGAGAAATATAACCTTATTGAGTAGGTTATCTAGCAAGAGTAGTAGGTTTGCATGAATTCCAAGCACTTCTTTAATTATCCAATATTCATTTTTATGTAGATTAGCTCATATAAGAAATATAGTGTATAGAAATGGGTTAAAACAAAGAAATTGGCATTAGATTACACCCTTATGTGCAATAATATCAGAAATGCACTCTAAGCTCTAACCTGAATAATACCCATATCATGTCTTTACTGAACTGGTCTTACAGCAATAAATAGAACTGTAAAGATACAAACACCACATTTTTGATAGATACAGTTCAACCTGAAAATACCTTAATGCAAATGAAAAGAATTCTATCAGATAAGACTTATGAAAAAAGGGAAATATTATATTTCTACTTTTAAGTGGCCAAAGTACTTGCAGTTATTTAGTGTAAATAATAATGACATATTTTAAAACAATTATTTTGTTAAAACCACTTTGTATATTCAATATGCACCTAGTGCCATTATTTTACCACTGATGAAACTATGTTTAGAAGAGTTACATTACTTATGAAAGTCAGAGAATTAGCAAGTGTGGGATCCAGAATCCAAAGCCAAGTTTAATTATGGTAATTATGAAAATAATAAAGTTGTGTCTATGGCCATGCTACCCTGAACACGCCCGATCCTGTCTGATCTCGGAAGCTAAGCAGGGTCGGGCCTGGTTAGTACTTGGGAGAAAGACCACCTAGGAAGATCAGGTGCTGTAGGCATAAAAAAAAAAAATAAAGTTGTTAATTATATGCCTTTTAATTTTACAATGTTATATAATATAATAATTCACAAAATAATTGACTAGAGAAACATCTAATAACACCAATTGAAAATGTAGAATTGTCCACATTGAAGCCCACTATGTAACAAATACACTGCAGAATTAGCAGGTAGCTTTGAAGTTTTCAGAGAGAAAAAAAAGTTGAGAACTTGCAAATTATTTTGTTAAAACTACTAGTTTTCATTTGACTTTCTACACATCTTAACAGGAGATACATTGAGTTTCCCACTTGCCCTCCCCACCACCCCCACAAAAAATTTGAACTTAATAATTAAATAAACCATACCTTGAATAATAAATATGTCCTATAAGAAAGACAAATAATACTGAAGATGTCATCAACTTTTTTCAGAAAACAATTATTTTAAGGGTCATTTCAAAGAATCCTATTCACTTTTTTCTAGATATATTTGGGGAAATTTTAAATTTGTGTTTCAAAGACCATTGTCATTTTTTCTTCCCCATTTAACATTATTATAATTCTGATTGTAGTTGATATTTGTACCAATTTAACTGCTTATTTATGAAAATTCTTTTGTCAACATTTGTCAATAGAATTCTTATTATTTAGATTATATATACACCTATCTGTTGTTACCAGGCCCCAAGCTCCAAGATTTTCTCTGAACCATGGATAAAAATAAATAAATACTCAGACTGTTTTCTCTTTCTTCCCTCAAATGGAAAACCCGGATAACCCAGATGTGATGACTCTCCACTTATAATTAGTTTATTGTATATTTATACATTATATTAACACTCAATGACAGCAAATTATATTCAAGACTTTCCAACTTCATCTTAAGCGACTTCTTTTTGGTAGCTTGAATTCAGCAAATTCTACAAATCAATGCTTTCCTCCCTCATATGAGAGCAAATTAATAAATATTTACAAGCATACCTCTGATTTTCAATCTCCTTCAGTCTAATTATTCTGTGATACAGCAGATCTGAGAGCCAGAACTTACATCCTAGTGAAAGTACCAAGGAAATACAGTAGAGACTCTTGGGAAATGGTTATTC
The DNA here is from genome assembly GCF_000151845.1 of Pteropus vampyrus. NCBI lineage: Eukaryota > Metazoa > Chordata > Mammalia > Chiroptera > Pteropodidae > Pteropus > Pteropus vampyrus. The sequence continues at coordinate 3,668,418 of NW_011888807.1, forward strand.
ATTCTTTCATTAGGTGATACTCTGATCTCATAATAGACCCCTATTTTTAAACTGCAACAAGAATATATACATTTTAAATGGTATTTTATAAAGGAAGAGAAGGAAAATATGTGATTTTTATTATTACATGACTAAATATGGTAGTATCGCCTTTTATGGACTATTGCCAGTTAGGGAGCTTACAGTAGATGATACAGAGGTCTTGAGTGAAGATTAGAGGCCTTTTATGCACTAATACAATGTAAGACAAATTGCCTCTCTTTGCTTGGCTAAAGAGCTGCTTAATGAATTTGATGGATTTCACAATTTTTAAAAAGTGGGTTATGGAGACTTTCTAAATCCAGGATAGATTTCTTCAGGTGAAAAAAGTTAATGCCAAATATTTCACAAAAGATTCCAGGTGATATTTGGATTTAGAGTTTGTACTGATTTCTGTAACTTATTTCACCTGACACATAAGTACACACCCTCCATCAGAGATACTTTCCATGCCTTTAGGATTAAAGGTTAATATTTGTAAACATCAATGGCACACAGCTATTTATTAACTTATAATTGATTTATGGTAAGGGAAAGGGAGCATTAAGTACTTTAAATCATACGTAGCATAATTTTTCCTTGTGGGGGAGAAGGTACATAGAATGCAAGTTGAACAAGAAGGATGCTAGCACAAAGACAGATACAACTAAACAAATGTTATTATGGAAAAATGGCAATTAAGATTCTCTTAATTAGCCTGTCATTTTGTATTTATCATCATAATGTTTGTTTTACAATGCTTTATTAAATCTGGCTTTATGACAAACAGTCTGCTGGCAATGCATCCTGCTGTGCAACATATGGCGTTATACCTAATGAATATTAATGCTGTGAAGTATAAATGGTCTTCAGGGACAGTGCTGATGGCTGGGAAACTCCTGCATATGGCATTACTATTGAGAAAGGCTGACTTGTATGTTTTGCATCATATTTTTTCTCTCACTGTGACCTACTCTTTTTTTTCTATGAAACCTCAAATGTGCATCCAAAAGTTAAAACTATTTGCCTTTTAGTATTATTATGCCTGCTCTTCCAAGTAGCCTTGCTTTGCTTTTTCTTCCCACCAAGTGACTTCTCATGAGACTTCTTTTCATTTGCATACTTCCTACCCAGATGAGTCTGTTATTACAAGTAGTCCACTTGCAACTGGGCCAGATGTTTTACTCCTATAACCATATAGTGTCACCATACTCTCATGTTTCTAAACTCAGTTATAGGTCAATTTTAAAAAACATTGTACTATATATACTCTACTGATTGTTATCCCTTTCTCCCAAACTGCCCACCAAATGCAATTTCCAAATAATTCCTAAATTAACTGATTCTTCCTAAAAGAAATGAGAAAGGCAAAAGAGAACCACACCCAGAAATTTTTAGTAAGAAGAGTATTTTGCTTCACATTATTATTTCAAAGCTTGGCTTGGAATTTGATTTGTGGCGCTATAAACCATATTCAACCTAGATATAGCAAAAAGAATTCCAAAAAAATACTGTGTTTTTTCCTAACAATATTCAAAATTTTGGATAAAAATTTAAAAAGAAGTCAATCATGCCTAATTTTCTCTTTCAGAATTTTAGAGAAAAGTTATCAAAGACTCCATCATGAAATTATATGATAATATTTGGGGACTATTTCTACAAACATTAAAAAAATTGTAGACTGAAAATAAATGGTTCAAATGGAACTGTATATGTCACTGTCCAAATAAATCTCCCTATGTCATATTGCATTAAAAAGTGCTCTATGGTACATCATGTAAATAACTAGATGCAAACCCCACCAGCAAATCAGTTTAAAAGTAGTAAAGGTATTATTAAACAGCCTGCAAATATTCTGGAGATTTCTGCTCTTATCCTCAAGATAATTATAGGCATACTTTCATTCTAGTTAATTTATTTCAGATACATTGGAGATGGGTAGGGAAAGGAGTAGATTACAAAACTTGATTTTGGTAGCTAGAACTGGAAGTCATCTCTTGACCCCAAATTATATAAGAATAGAGTTCATCTATGATGAATAATGATGCTTTTACTATTTCTTGGTCATTTATTTATTGCTTATGTAATATTTTACATAAACTAATTTAATTTAACAATCATGTAAAGTATTTAAAAGCAGTCAAAGTGCAGATGTTTTTATTTCAGATGCAGCCACCATAATATTGTCTAATGTCTAGACCACCAAACTACGCTTCCAGAGAGCTTTCTTATGGAAGGCACACTGGACATTTCACAATATCTCTATTCCATTCATTTGTGGAAGAGGTTTGTTGTTTTGGATTGGATCTTCATCTGAAAGTTGCTATTTCTATAATGATGATCTTTCATACATTTATTCCATGCATTTGTGTAGAGTGCCTTTTATCAGTAACACACAAGAGAAAGAGAACCTCAAGGTCATGAAACAGAGGGAGAGAAGTCATCCTAGAATTAATACATAAGAAAACAGATATTAGACTAAGTATGTAGAATAATGCCTTTTTAACAAATCAGGTGATATCCCGCAAAGAGTAGTATGGGGCTAATTAGATGAAAGTGGTTGCCTATGGTAGTTAAGCCCAGTAACAACAACAAAAACAGTGTCAATAGAATTTAGAAAGAACAAGGGCAAATAAATACAAAGGCAGTTTTGATAGCCATACCTGAAGAATGATTTCTTTTTCTTTCTAGATCTTAGTATTATACAATTATGTATAGACTAATATGTACAGAACAATTACACAATGTTTTATACTAAGCAGCCCTTTCCATGTAAAATTATATCAGATTCTGCTGTTTCATCTATTATTATCTATTAGTCTAATGAAATTTGTGGTAAAATGTGTTTTATTCTCATCCCAGAGTTTGAATTAATCATTTTAAGTAAAATATATTTTTGTTTTCATTTCCTCCATAATGCACAGTAGAGTCCCTCCTCATGCTATCATAGATATCTGGCTAAATAAATCATATCTGATTGTGGTGTTCTGATTCCTGAATTGATAAAATTTGAGAAATAGTACCCCTTACTGATTTGTGTTAAGGAATTTTGTTCTAAGTAGTTTATTTATTGTAGTATCATCAGTACTGTTCCATTCAATCCGCTAACACATGGTGTGAGTATCTCATGCTCAGGCCCATACTAGGAGTATTAGACAAAGATAATTCCTTCATAACTTGCATGTGGTAAAGAAAGTAACATGAGGAAGCACACAACTAAAGGCTGGATGGAGAGAGAGTTCAACAGAGGTGGAGCAGGCAAAAGGTGCCGGAGCATTAGAAATTATAAACAAGGAGACCGCCAAAGATTATTTCAGAGCTATCAAAGAGTGTGTGTTCATTATTCAATATGTTTAATGTGTACATGGCGTCTAGCTTTTAGAGTTCTTGGTGGAAGCTTCTCAGTCTTTTCTAGAAGGAGAAGCCCTACTTTTATAGCTTTGTATGTGCTTAAGAAAAAAGAAATTACTTTTTAGTATTTTCTACATAGCCAAAAATAAAGAATGCATACATCATTTCTGGTAAATCTGCTAATGCCACATTTAAATAAATAACAAAATTAAACATTGTTCCTTATGTTTCTTTTATAAATCACTACTTTCCCTTTTTTAGTAATAGAATAAAGAGTAATAATGGTACATTACTGCATAATGATGAGTGGTAATTTTTTTTTCTCTTTTGATTCCATTTGGTGACAATATTTTATATTTAATAATAGTAACTTCAAATAATTTCTAAATAACAACATTGTGTTGTCAAAGTCTTGGGAAATTATATTTTGAAAATATCTACACATGATTATGTGTAACTACTAGAATATTTAAATGGTGGAAATAGAAGGATAGAAAGTTTTGGAGATTTAGATATTTAGATATTTCACAATTGCTAAAACCAACGGTCCTATTATATTGCAGGCTTCTTACATTTTCTAACAAATTGATCAATCAACAGAATGAACCTAAGAATAATACAAACACTAGTAAGAGTTGCATCTTCAATAAAAAGCACGAAATCCATTGTTTATGCAGCTGCTTGAACAGAGCACTTTGGGGCTAAAAAGATGAATTTCAATCAAGTCAGAACTGTTCTATAATCTTAGGAAAAAAATTCTCACTGATATTCCTTCTAAAAGTGGAAATTAACAATACAAGAAGGGTTAATTTAAATATCTTTAAAGATCAATACCTTACTCTCTAAAAATATTCACTCTTTCCAAAAGTTTGACTTTGTACCCAGAAATTCTTAAATATAAGTAATATGATGGGGTTTGTTTCTTCATATGTTTGTCTAGAATTGTTTTCAATTTTAATAATCTTCACAAAAGAAATAGATTAGGATTGCAGTGATTTCAATATTATTTTTTCTGTGTATATACCTCGCATTTCTCAGAAAACTTTTATTTGAAATTGAAGGAAACCCAGATTGAATAAACCTGGGCCAAAAACAAACTACCAGAATTCACATGAACAGCTGGCCTTAGGGACCAGC
>NW_011888807.1:3673368-3675223 GCF_000151845.1 Pteropus vampyrus
ATGATATGGTAAGAAATGTAAGATAGTAAGTCTTATTCAAGCCACAAGATTGAAGCAGTGTTGGGGATGGTGGGCAGGAGAGGGAGAGTCGCCCAAAATAATATGGGACAAAATAATAGATTCTATTATCATATGTAACTTGAGGCTATTATAAAACTTTTATCACCTTATACATTTACTTATGTTGATAATTCTCATGATTTTAAAGGAATATATATTTTTCTGTGTAATTATTTTTTACAATCATGGAAGAAAAATACTAACATGAAATGTGATATAGTCTGTATCACAGATATATGTTTTGAAAACAGCATTGGGCATATTAAATGGTCAAAATAATATCTTTCTACCTGGGAATAATTTGCTTTTTAAATAAATAAAAAGCTTCGATACATTGAGCATTTCTGTATGGTTCTAGGCAACGTTTCAATAGCTTTAGACATATTATATTACTTTTTACAACAATACAAAATAACATGGATCCATTTGCAAGTAAGGGAATTTAGACTTAAGGAAGTTTTTATAGCTTTCTCAGTGGCACTCAGTTAATTGAGAATTGAGTCAGGATTTTGAACTTGATTTCTTTAAATTCCTCTTAAACACTCATATACTGTAAGGTATACTCTAGTGAAATTGCAATATCTTTGTGCTCCTAAAACCTAAGGAGGAGAAGTCTATTAAAATTTTACTTTATTAAAAATTAACCACAAAATGTGAACTGAGATTACATCAAATGTGACAGACAAGAAAACAATTGCTAAAAAGGTATATTTTCTTTGATATATTGTATTTCAGATTTATCACTTTATTAATATCTCACTTATTAAAAACAGCTCAGGGTTTTAAGAAAACTAGATAAAGAAGTTACCTATCAATCCCTCACTTTATTCTTAGCAGCTTATTTTTTAGAAAAACTTATGATAAATTAGGTTTGATGAGCTAAAGCCATGTCTATTCATATAGAAATTATAAAATTAATTGCACTTTATTTTTTCTCCTAAAATGAGATGCCACACTTTTCTGACTTTCAGACTTTCTTTCTAATGTTACCAATTTGTTTTGCTATGTTAGTTCCTCTTCTCCTTTCTTTAGAACTTTATTCTCTATTATCTCTATTTCAAAGGTTATTGAGTTTTAAGTCTCAGATCTATATCTCTTGGCTTGGCCTTTATTATAAATAGAACCAACTACTTAACAGAGCATTTTCTTTTAAAAATAAATATTACTTTTCTAACAAGTTTCTAATTCTTGTGTGTGTACTGACGTGGGTTTTGGGGGAGATGACTTTGTTGAAATTGTTTTTTAGCTATGTCTTGAAGGATAAAATTAGGTTGTTTTGCTCCAAATGCACAATGATATCTCACAATGACTCACTCTGTGATTAGCTGAGCAGACACTTAAGATATTCAGAAATATCTTAAGCTACAAATATTGGACAAGTATTTATCAAAGCCTATGAGTCATGCACAATTCAAAATTCAGAGAGATGACAGTGAACATGACAGACAAGGAATTTATATTTTAGAGAAGAGAGATATAAATAATAAATGAATGTAATGATAAATGAATTAATAGTAAATATCCTCAAAATATTAAAATAAGAGCTATTTAGTTTGGAACCTCAGAGAAAGTCTTAAGGACATGATCATCAGACTAAGCTCTAAATGATGAGAAGAAGCCAACTGTAGGCAAATCGGATGGAAACATGTCCAAGAAAAAAAGGAACACTGAAACAAAGTTCCTTATCATGAAATAATAGAAAAAAAAAAATAGACATTGGTCTCTGCCTCCAGCTTCTAACTAATTTCCTGGATGATAAGAGTGTCTTTTGTTCTTATGAGGCAATTCTGGGCAA
>NW_011888807.1:3675273-3689384 GCF_000151845.1 Pteropus vampyrus
AGAGAGATATAAATAATAAATGAATGTAATGATAAATGAATTAATAGTAAATATCCTCAAAATATTAAAATAAGAGCTATTTAGTTTGGAACCTCAGAGAAAGTCTTAAGGACATGATCATCAGACTAAGCTCTAAATGATGAGAAGAAGCCAACAGTAGGCAAATCGGATGGAAACATGTCCAAGAAAAAAAGGAACACTGAAACAAAGTTCCTTATCATGAAATAATAGAAAAAAAAATAGACATTGGTCTCTGCCTCCAGCTTCTAACTAATTTCCTGGATGATAAGAGTGTCTTTTGTTCTTATGAGGCAATTCTGGGCAAGCTCCTGGATGGGGGCTGGTCACCATTAAGTACAAGCCATGATTAGAAGCTTGATATTTTCAGCCCCAATCTTCATTCTCTTGAGGAAGAAGAAGGGCTGAAATACCTACGTGATGAAGCCTCCATAAAAATCCCAGTAGTTTTGGGTTTGGAGATCTTCCAGGTTATTAAACACATCTACACTTGGAGGGTGACACACCCCAACTCCATGGAGACAGAAGCTTCTGCTCTTGGTACTCTCCCACACCTCACTCTATGTATCTCTTCATCTAGCTGTTCATTGGTATTTGTTTTCATAGCCTTTAACAAACAAGTAAATGTAAGTATTTCCCTAAGTTTTGTGAACTACTCTAGCAAATTAATCAAACCTGAGGAGGGGATTATGGGAACCTCTGTAGCCAAACCAGACAGAAGTTGTGTGTAAACTGAGGACCTACTACTTGTGATTGGTATCTGAAGTGGGGTGAGATCAGTCTTGTGGGAATGAGCCCTTAATTTGTGGGATTTGACACAATCTCCAGGTAGCTAATGTTGGAATTGAGTTAAATTGTAGGATACCCAGCTTATGTTGCAGAAAATTGCTTGTTATGGGGAAAAAAAACACACATTTGGTGACTGTAAGTGTCAGAAGTGAGCTGTTCTGTGTGAATAGTAAGAGACACACAGGAAAGAAAGACACAGCTGCAAAACTGAGGTTTTTCCTTTTATAGGAAATGTAGAGTGATGCATCAGATATATCTAAAGTGATAGCAGATTCTGTAGGACTATGTAAGTCAGACAAGGATTTTAAGCCAGCAAGAATATTTTCTGATTTATAATTTTATATTTGTTTCTAAATATATTGTATTGTTATCTTGAGGGTAATTGTATTGAGGAAAAAGTATAGAGAAAAAAGACAATTAGAAGGCTGTTACAGTTGTCTGAAGGAGAGATGATGATGTGATGATGGCTATTACTAGAGTAATATTAGGGGTTAGTTAGTCTGCCTCCTCTGTGCATTTTGGAAAAAGTAATCCTTTCATTGCAAAGCTTGCCAAGTAGACAAAGCATTTGTAAAAAAAAAAAAGAAAGAAAGAAAGAAAGAAAGAAAGAAAGAAAGAAAGAAAGAAAAAGTAAAAAGAAAAAAAAAAAGCATTCCTTCCACTAAAAAGACACAACCCAACACTGGGATTGTAAGCAGAGCACAGGCTGAATTTTCACACAGACATATTCCTTGGAAAGATCCCCTCGTCCATTGCACAATCCACATCACACACTGTAGACATGGAGGTAGAAGTATTGTGAAGTGAATGGGTTCAGAATACATTTTAAAAGTAGAATGAAAGAATTGCTAATCAATTGCTATTGATTATAAAGTTGAGAGAAGGATATGAATGAAAGATAATATCTAAACTGAATTGAGGAACTCAGTTGACATTTACTAAAATTGAAAGCAGAGTCAACAGAAGCATGTTTGGGGGTAAAAAATAAGTCATATTTTGGCAAATTGTACAAAACGTCTATTAAAAATCTAAGTGTAAATATCACAGAGTCATGTAGAAAAACTAATTTGGTGTTTTGGAGAGATGGCTCACATAATGATAGTATTTGAAGTGGCAGAATTAGATGAAAATACATAAAGATCATGACTAACGTCTAGATGTACGAAACAAAGGGTTCAGGATCAACACCTAGACCATGTCAATATTGGAGATTGAACATTAAAGGGGGTGGCTATCAAAAGAGACAGAATTTAGGTGAGAGAAAAATGAGGCATTCAAAGGAAGAAAGTGTTTCAAGAAGGAGATAACTATGAGTTTTGACAACGTGTAGGTCTTTGGCAACCTTGCGAAGAATAGACTCAGTAAGCCTGGGCAGTGGTACACCTGGAAGCTTTATCTGAGTGATGTGAAGAAAGATTGGAGGTAAGATATTATCTACAAAAGACATGATTTTCAATGAGTTTTGCAGTAGTTGAGAGCAGCGAGATAGGACTATAGCTAGGGTAGGGTAGGGTGGGTTGTGGGTAAGTTATGGAGGTTACACTTTTGTTTTTGTGTTTAGAAAGGCAAATGGGAATTGTAAGACATAAGTAAGTAAGTATATGCATTAAAAGAAGGAAACACTGGTAGTGAAGTCCTTGAGAGGCCAAAAAAGATTCTTAAAAGAACTGTAGAGAAGTGATATTGTTCATAGAATAGCCAGGTTTCAGTTGAGGGAGGAGAATGAAGGAAACATTTAGAGCAGAGTTAAAGCACATCAATACTTTGCTGTTGACAGAGGGTGCTTTGCAAAGGGCACACTTGAAGGGGTTGGAAGTTAAGAGATTAGAGGAGATTAATGAACATACAGCATAGTATGGGAATGTGAGTTCACTTGATGAGTGATAGCAGAGGTGACTTGGGCCTCTCTGAATGACTAAGGAGAGTCAGAAGTGAGGAATGACAGGATTAACCCTGATAGTTTCTTGAGAGAAAGTGGGTAAATGGTTCAAGTTGAAAAACACAGCGTTGTCACATACTTTCATTTCTTATAGCTATTATTTTCGAGAGCCAAAGGATGTTTGAAACTTCCTCAGGAACCATCTTCCTTAGGTAGCCTGGAGGCTGAGTCTCAGTTAATGTCCCTCTTCCTCTGGGAGAGTAATCATCTGGTGGGCTGAGGCATAGAGGGGGAAGAATAGAGATTGGGTCTTCTCTGTAGCAGCATGGAGATGTGGCTGCTGAAAAACAAAGATCGCAAAAACAGGATTTGTCAACTGATTGAATGAATGAAGGAGTGACAAAATGAAATATATCACTAATAAATGATCAATTCATATCTTGTTTAAACAAGCAAGATTGTTCTCTGAGCTGGAGGAATAAAATGTTTCTTTTCTTTTTTTTTTTAATTTCCTTGACAACTCCTGTACTTTTTGCAGCTTTACTATAAAAAGCTATAGAATTTCTTACTAATCTCAAAAAACATCTGATTACTTACTTGTGGAATCACTCTATAAAACCTGTCCTTCTTCCAAGAAGGAACATATATATTTTTATTTCATCTGTACCACTAATTACATCGTCATTTCCAATATTCATCTTCATTCCCTACCTTAATTAATGGCATTATGCATATTGCAATTTCACTCAAAAATATTGAAATATAAATTAGTTTTTTTTTTGCTTCAGGTAGTTTATTTTATGCTGATAACAATTACAACAGATTTGAATTTCACAATATTGAAAGAAGTTTGGAATAAAATTATGGCAGACACTATTATTTGTTTCCCTAATATTCACCTATCAGAAATCAATTTCTGTGTAAGTTAGGAATGTTTACTACAAGCAACAAAACAAGTCTCAGTAGTTTAAAGCAATAGAGATTTCCTTTTTCACATAAATATAATTTCCTTTGAATTGTGTTCTTGAATACATATGCTTCTTAAATCGATTTTGTCAACATATTCAAAACAAATTTTTTTTAATTAAAAATATTCCTTTTTCTAAATTTTCTTGTTTTCTAATGTCCCAGCTCCCATATTCATTTAAGACAAAATATTTATTCTTGAAATAGTTCCTTAAGTAAAAAGAGGTGTTTTTTTTCTTTACCATTTGGAAGTCTTTCGAAAACCTTCCAGGGATAAAATATTCTATTTTGATAATAATTTGGAAGCACAATTTCATTATTAGCTGTAATAAAGGCTATTTGAAATGTCAATATTTTTAAACATTATTCAAAGTAAAACCATTAAGGGACTTAAAATATAGTTTGACCGATAATATTTACTTCTAATAATTAACTGGCAAATTAATCTTAAATAAATAATAGTATTTATCTATAAAAATATTGATGATATTATATAACCAAAAAGAATCTTTACAAGATTTAAAGTAAAAAATGAGGAAAATTAAATCAAGACACATTTACACAAAGTGTCATTTGCATCAAATGCACTAAACAATGAAAAGTAATCCTTTAAATGACTAAATGAAAGCCATGTACTTCTGGCTGACATGGAGTAACAAAGACTGATTCATACTCTTATAGGAAACAACGTAAAACCAGACACTATATGAGAAAAACAAACAAACAAACAAAAATGTTTTAGGTAATGGATATCAGGCAGCAAAGAACAATAATCTCTGAAAAAGAGAAAATCAAACAGGTGAACCCTACAATTATCTCAGCCTACTGTCTGGAAAAAAAATTCCAAGCCAAGGAAAGTCCAGGCAGAGCCTGGCTACCTTCTTGAAGTGAAAAGACACAGTTGAGAGTCCAAGGAGTCCAAGGTGGCTATCGTTCCCTAAACAGCATACATAAGAGAGGAGAGCTGCAAAGAGAAAGAGCCCAGGTATCATCATTGACTTAAGCTGAACGTTGATGAGCACAGAGTACACACATGTGAGGAAATACTTCAGTCTAAGAAAAACAATCAAGGAAAAAGATTGGAGAGAATTACCCTTGAAACTCACACAAGAATGAATTGTTTACGTTCCCATCAGCCAGGGTGGAAAAAACCCATAATTCACAAGACGTCAGGTAGAGTACTTAGAAAGATACCACCTTACTAGTGTGACGAAATTATCCCTAGACTAATGGCTTCTCTGATCCTACCCAACAAAACTTAAACATTAAGAAAAAAAGCCTCAAAAGGATCAAATTGTTTCAGAACAAAGGTAAAGAATGTTTATAAGAAATACATGCATATGAGTATATACACTCAACTAGGTAAAATTTACAATAAAAAACTACCAGGCATGCAAACAAGCAGAAAAATGAAACCTATAATGAAGATAAAAATTAATCCAGGAATGAAACAAATAATAATGTCAGCTGGCATGTACATTAAGACAGTTAATAAAATTATATTTAACATGTTAAAGAAGGTAAATGGAAGATTAACAATGGTAAGTGGCAAAATAGAAGATATAAAATAGACCCAATTCAAAATTCTAGAGAAGTAAATTATAATGTCTGAAATAAAAAAAAAATGCACTGAATATAATTAACAGTATGTTTGACATTTCAGTAAAAAGGTGATTAGTGAACTTGGAGTCATGGCAATAGCACCTACAAAAATAAAATATAGAGACAAAACATACTGGGGAATGAAATAAAAATAACATTAGTGAACTATGGGATGACTTCAAGCAGCCTAATGTAAGCATATTTGGAGTCTCTGAAAAGAGGAGAGGATAGCTAAGAAACTGGATGAACCCAAAGAATAAACATGAAGAAAATTACACCAAAATTACCATGCTTATACTGATTAAAATTAGCTGGTGGGTTGGGAGAACATTATGTAAAATGAAAAAGGAAAATAATAACAGCGAACGATATAAGAAAAACTTTGTCAGGAAGCAGTACAAAAATTTTTTTTTAAAGTATAATTAACAAACAAAACAATAAACCCTAAAGCAACCACTAATAATTAAAATAGTTACATGCTTTATTATACATATTAAAATAAAAGTTATAGCTAATGAGAAAACAAGATAAATGTATTATAAAAAGTTCTCAATTCTAAAGAAAGCAGTAAAAGAGGGAGAAAAATAACAGAAACAGAGTAAATTAAAAACAATGAAACAGTAGATATAAACCTATTCTTTTCAGTAATCATGTTAAAAATAATGGTCTAAATATCTCAAAAGATATAGGATTTTAAAAGTAACATCCAAGTATATGGGATCTATAAGAAAACCCACTTCAAATATTAAGGTACAACTAGATTAATAGTAAAAGGATGCTTTATAATATACCATTATAAATGTATGCCATTTAAAAATACATAAAACAGAAAGTGATAGAATTATAAAGAAAAATAGACAAATCCACAATTATATCACATTTCCAACACTGTTTGCAACACAAAAACACCTTTTAATACTCCTTTAACAATAATAGGTAGAATAAGTAGACAAAATCAGTATGGATTTATAAAACTAGAAAAACACTATCAACCTACATGATCTAATTGACAGCTACAGAACATTTAACTGAACAGCAGAAAATATTTCTATTCAGGTGCATAAAAAAGCAGTTACCATTATAGGCTACATTTTGGGCAATGAAACAATTTTCAGTACTCTAAAAATAATTAAAATAATGCAAAATATCCTCTCAGATAACAGTGGAACTAAATTAGAAATCAGTAATAGAAAATATATGGAAATTACCCAAATATTTAAAAACTAAACAGCAGACTTTTAAATAATCTATGAATTGTAGAAGAAATTTAGAGAGAAATTAATATTTTAAACTGAATAAAAACAAAAAAAAAAGTCAAAATTTTACAAATGTAGTCCAGTGCTTAGAAGGTTTAGAGCAATAAGTATAGTTATATTAGAAAAAAAGTCTGAAATCAATGACTTCAGCATCCACTTTAAAGAACTAGAAAAAAATATCTAATTAAACACAATGAAAGCAGGAAAAAGGAAATGATAAAGATAAAAACAAAAATCATTAGAATAGAACACAGAAAAAATAATATTGAAATCACTGCAATCCTAATCTATTTCTTTTGTGAAGGTTATTAAAATTGAAAACAATTCTAGACAAACATATGAAGAAAAAAAACCCATAAATTACCAATTTCTAGAATTAGAGAGGTGACATAACTAAATATTCTATAGATACTAAAAGAATAACATGGGAATATTATGAATAAATAATGCCAATAAGTTTGACAATTTAGAGAAAAAAAAATTTCTTGAACTACACAGCTAACAAAGATGACTCAAGAAGAGATAATGTAAAAAACCCTATATCTATTGAAAATAAATGTGTAACTAAAAATCTCACTATTAGAAAACTCCAGGCTCGAATGGTTTCACTGACATATTCTATGAAACACTGAATGAATGTTCTGTACATAAACTCTAGACAATATTAAAGAAGGGAAATCCTCTCAACTCATTCTATGAGACTGCCATCATCCAATACCAAAATCAGCCAAACATATTACAAGTAAATATTACTACAGAAAATTATTTCTCATAAACATAGATGCTAATATTCTTTTTAAAAATTAGCAAATCAAAGTGAACACATAATAATTATGATTCATTATCATTTAGAATTCATCTCAAGTATGCTGGTTTAATATTTGAAAATCAATCAATGCAATTCATCATATTAACAGACTACATAAGGGAAATCACATGATCATCTCCACAGTTACAGAAAAAGCATTTGAGAAATCCAAAATCTACTATTGATTAAAACTCTTAATAAATCAGGAATTTCCTTATTTATTAATAAATAAGGAATAAGGAACTTCCTCAATTTGATAAAAGGAATCAGTAGAAAACTTGCAGCTAACCCTATGCTAGACAGCTAAAAACTGAATGCTTCCCAGTCATTAAAAAAAAAAAAGCAAAAATGTCTATTCTCATTACATCTATTCAAAATTGTTCTGGAGGATCCAGCCAGGTGAGTGAGCAAAGAAAAAGAGATAAAATATATCAAGATAGGAAAGGAAGAAATAAAGCAGTCTTTATTCATGAATGGGTGGCAAATCTTACAGTATATATGAAAAAGCTACTAGAACTGGCAGATGAGTTTAGCAAAGCTTATGGGTCACATATCAATATAAAAAGATCAGTATTAATTTCTGTGAACTAGCAACAAACAGAAATTGCAATTACAAATACATTACCATTTATACTAACAAGAAAATATTAAACTCTTAGCAATTAATTTGACAAAAATTTGACCTGTATTTCGAAAATGTCAAAACATTGCTGAAATTTAAAAGAAGGCAAATAAATGGAGATATATACGTTTTTATGTATCAGATAACTATTGTTAGATGGCAATTCTCATATGGATGTATAAGTTTAATGCAATCCCAGTGAAAATCTTAACATTGGGATAATCTTGAGATTGACAAGCTAATTCCAAAATTTATATGGAAAATCAAAAGGACTAGGAAAGTCAAATAATATTAAAATATATATATATGGAAGATTTATATTATCTGACTTCTGGACTTAATACAAAACTACATTAAGGTATTGTGGTGTTGGCTTCCAGATAGATATATGTCAATGTGAAAAAAATGAAGAGTTCAGAAATAAACTCACAAATATGGTCAGCTGATTTCAACAAAAGTTCAAACACAATTCAATGGATAAAGGATAGTCTTTTAAACAAATGGTACTGGAATAATTGGATATTTATATGCCAGAATAAATGAACTTCAATCTATATCTCATCCTATATATAGAAATTAACTCAAAATCAATCATAGACCTAAGCGTAAGACCTAGAATTAAAAAATTTTTAACAAAAAATATAGGAGAAAATCTTTGTGATTTTGGGTTAGACAAAGATGTTTTAGATATGACACTGAAAACACAATATTGACAAAAAATGATAAATTCGACATCAAAAATTTTTGTTCTTTAAAAAATATAGCTAAGAGAATAAAAAGAAAAGACATAACATGGGAAAGATAATTTCGAATTATAAATTTACATATATAACATATAATAAACTTTCCAGAAGCAATAAGAAAAGACGATGCAAAAATAAAAATGTGCAGAACATTTGAAAAAACACTTCCAAAGGAGATAAATGGAAGGCAAGTAATCACCTGAAAAGATGTTCAACACTATTAAGTGTCATAGAAATGAAAGCTATTATAAAATACCACTACTCATCTATTAAAATCTCAAAAATTTTAAAGCCACACAATAAAGGGTTCATATTGTATTATTTCAGTTATATGAAAATTATAAGAAATGCAAACTAATTTATAGTCACAGAAAACATATCAGTGGTAATTTGAGGATGGATATGAAGCATGAATGTGGAAAGGGATACAATGAGGATTTACAACGGAGCATGAGAAACTTTTGGTGATTATGAGTATGTCATATCTTCGCTGTATTCGTAGTTATGCAATTGTATTATGTATAAAGACTCATCGCAGTACAGTGTACAGTTTAAATATTTGAAGTTTATTGTACGTTAATTATACCTTCTTAAAGGTAAAATGGGAAGACATAGTTTTATGTTAATGTGTAGAGAAAATAATATGATGAATTTCTTTATGGTATACTAGAAGTAAATATTCCAAAACATTAACTCAGCCTGGCAATAAAATAATGTTTCTAAGAAAGTGTTGTTTTCTATCTGTTAATGCATTATGTAAATGTTATAAAGTGACTCTATTACATTTAGAATCAAAACAAATATGCTATGAAAAAGAGACTCTATGTCTCATCAATATCTGTACTAAAAGATTATTCTCTTCACTCTTTAATTGTACTCTTTCCTTCTGTTTTCTTTTTGTTGTTGTTGTTATTTTTAAAATTTTCCAGAATCACTATTGACTCAAAATACAATTGATCGTCTAATTTTCTATCCCTTCAAAGAAAAGCCTGAAAAATCTGTTAAAGGCCCACACAGTCACTCAAGTGATAATTGACATGAGATGGTATGACTATGAGACATTAGAAGGTAGGCACAACAGTACTATAATGTTCATAATAGTGGGTCTGAATTAACAAAAAATGTTGAAACATCTGTTTATCTGTACAAATTGATTTATTGACAATGTGAAGAAGTATCAAAATATCTGCAAGACTCATTCTCAGCACAGATTGCCAGATAAATGGGAATTGCTGTAATATCATTATACAATTTTAGGAAAGTAAAGTGTTGGCTCTGACTCTAAAATAAATCTTAGATAATCATTCTAAACTCACATTGTTTTTTCTTTTTTAAAGAGAAAAATGCTTCAATTTAAGGACATGAAAGTTAATATACCGTTTATTTTGCATTTTTACTTATTTTAAGAAAATTTACTTTGTTTAATAAAGATGAAGTTTTGTTTTTCTTCTTTTTCTGATCATTATCATCGGTGTTTAGTAATCTTTGTGCAGAGAATTCCAAAGGACAAATCTATTCCAAAAGAATTTGTTAAGTACTGAAGAAAAAAGTGTAGAGATAACTATACTAAAAGAATATTACAAGTGGAGCCAAAGCTGATGAAAAACTTAATAGAAGAGTAGATCAAATGTATACATGGCTATATAATTTATAGAAGTTCCTCAAGAGAAGGATAATTCCTTTTCATCAATGTATTCACAGAATAACCACGATATCTGGTACATGGTGAGTTCACTAAAGATGATACTAAATTCAAGTGAATTATAAAAATATTATCTTGATTTTAATTTCGATTTTATCTCAGTGATTTAGTGTTTGTACAGTTAATCATAGATATTAGGCAATGAAATCATCCAAGTAAATAATAAAAGAAAATAATCCCTTCCAGTAAAATTACAGAACAAAGAGTAAATGATTGACTTAGCAGGTGCTACTTACAAGTCAAAGACTTTATGGGTGAAAGCCTCACTGGGAATTAATTATATATGTCTATATATCTATACTATATACTATATACTACTGTAGTATATATATATGTGTAGTATAATATGCCATATATATAGTATATGATTGTGCTGGCTTTGCTAAGCCAGAGTCCAACACTCTCTTCTCAAAAGGGATGCAGAAACTAACTTATTCTAAGTGAGAACACACGGAATTGCATGATAGATTTAAAGCTGTCTTCACTTTCACCTTTCCAAATAAGTAACTCAAAGAAATGAAAGACTTACTCATTTTTTCATCTCATCACTCTAAAGACCTACCATTCTGGGAATGAAGCTCCCTTGAAAAATCTATCTAAAGCAGATGAAGGGATCATGACTTAAAATCACAATCAAAATTTCAAAGAGATCTATTAAAATTACCAAAAAAAAAACCTTCAGAAAACTGACAAAATGTATACTTTCTCAAATACTTTTGAATATAAATGGCCTATTATTTAAAACATAAAAATAAAAATTGTCACCTTTTCACATGTAATGCCACACAGTATATGTTAAAAACAAGAACAAAACAGTGATCTCTCTAATAAAACAATCATTTTCAGAAACAATTTACAACCATGCTATTCAGTACAGAGAAACTCAAAGAAGTATTATTTTAGAAATATAATGGAAAATTTTGTTTTACTATCAGGATGAGAAGTTTGTTTTTCAAAAAGTTTTAGTCTTTTCCAGGAGTTTACATTTTTTTCCCTTCTAAATAGATAGTAAATGCATATTTCCAAAAATTTTATAAACAAAAATTTTATAAACTCTATAAAGTTTTCATGTTTACATAAAATTCAGGTGCATTATGTGAATTGTAGGGACAGTCTTGTCTAGATCAACATCAAGGTCTAGTTAGCCTGGTTGGGGCTTTGCACATCTGCGCCATAGCTTACTGACTCTACACTCCAGCTTTAGCAGAAGATCTTAAACATACTTTTTCTTGTCCTATATTCCATTTCATTTGAACACCAGAATGAATTTGTCTTTAGATTCTGTTTTAGGCAATGGTTAAGAAAGCCCATATCTGATGACCTTCCTCCAGATGACAAGCATAAAAGATTTATAAAATATCAAAAAACAGTGGAGAGCATCTATAAGCTGACAGCATGGGGAATAGATAATTTGGAATAGGGAATGCATCAGGGGTCCCCAACTCCCAGGGCTGCAGACCAGTACTGGTCAGTAGTGTGTTAAGAACCAGCCTGCACAGCAAGAGGTAAGAGGCAGGCTAGTGAGTGAAGCTTCATCTGTATTTGCAACCGCTGCTCAGCGTTAGCATCACCGCCTCAGCTCCACCTCAGATCATCAGGCATTAGGAGCACCAGTCCCTGATGCCAAAAAGGTTGAGGACCGCTGCAGTAGATTACATTTTTTATGTATGTAAGTATGCATATGTGCCTATGTATTTATTTTACAACTTTTGCTAAGGAGAGTTCTCTTCTGTGCCACGCAGCCCTCTAAAATACTAAGAGGAAACTAGATTTTTCTGACTTAAAAGTTTGAGGCAATCACAACCACTAGAAAATGACGGAAGAATCAGAGAAATAAGAGAACAGAGACAGAGTCTCAATTCTCCTGTAACTCTGCCAGCATTTCTGACCTGTACCCTAAACTACACATTCACAATACAGACTCAGCGTAGCTCAGGTAAAGCTAAAAAAAACTGAACTGATATTTTGATGTGTACTCAAGAGATGGAGTTGTAATTTGATTCGAACTAAATTAAAAGTCTCACGAAACAAATAAGCCACTTGAGAAGAGTATAACAGAATGTGCAACGATGTTCATGATGTAATCCAAAATTATTTGACATATGAAGAAATACGAAAATGTGAACAATTTCAAAAAAAAGATAATAAATATAAATACATCTTACTATGAACCAAAAGTTAGAATTAGCCAATAAAGGATATACAAGAAAATAAACTTGTAACAAATTAAAACATGGGAAATCTCAGCTAAGAAATAGAAACCATAAAAAAGAACTGAATAGAAATTATAGAACCGAAACATACAATATCTGAAAAATAATTCTCTGGGTGCATTTAACAGGAGAATAGAAATAGCAAAGGAAAGAATTAGAAAACAAGTATAGGTAGTTCAATTTAATAAATCTAAAAAATAGAGGGAAACAATACAGGTTTTAAAAATTGGTACAGCCTTGAGATCTGTAAGACGATATCCAAAGATTATTTTATAAGAAGAGGAAAGAGATAATTGCTAATAAAATTAAAATGTTTAAAGAAATAATGGCTGAAAAGCCTAAAATATGATAAAGTACATACATTTACAAATGCCAAAAGTTAATGAAACCCAATGTAGGATAACAACAATGCCTAAGAACGTAATAAACTAATGAAAAGAAAATATAAAGAGAACATTTTTTTAAAAAACAAAAAAAACCACCCCACATTACATATAGCTATGCAAAAATCTAACTGATCTCTGACCTCACCAAAAATAATAGAGGCCAGAAGACAATGAAGCAATATCTTTAAAGTGCTAAAGAAAATATGTCAACGTGAATACTACATCCAGGTTAAATAACATTGCATGATGAAGGTGAACTAAATACTCTTTAGGACTTAGAGAATTCATTAGAATTCAATATTTAATCCCAACAGACTTGTACAACAGGAAATGCTAAGGGAATTTTCCTAAGACTGTAAGAGATGATTCAGTATAAACCCTTGTATATTTGTGAATGAATGAAAAGATTGGAAATGATACTTTATTTTAAATGTGTACTATTGATTAAAGTAAACATTATAACATTGTCTTCTGGAGTTCGGAAAATATGTGGTATAATACACATGAAAATTCTACCATAAAGAGAAAAGAGATGTGATAAATAGACCTATATATTGCAAGAGGTACAACATTATATGGAAGCAGACCCTTGAAACATTAAGAATACACACTATAATCTTAAAATGAACACAAAAAGAAATGTAGAAAGATCTAGCTAAAAAATGATACATTAAAACATAATTCTAAAAGCTATTGAAGTAATATAAAGGAAGGCAGGAAAGGAAAAAGTGAGAAATAAAAAAACAGCAAAGGACAAATAACAAGTAGTAGAATGGTAACCTTAAATCCAAACTTCAAGAATTATATTAAATATTAATAGAGCTACACCCATATTAAAAGGCAGAGGTTGTCAGAATGTGTATAAAAGCAAGGTATTCACTACAAATGTCTCTCAATATTGAAGTTTATATTTTTTTAAGAATGTGTGAAATCTGTTTTTATTGTTTGTTGGGGTAACATTGGTTAATACAATTATATAATTTTCAGGTGTACATTCTAATTTGGCATCTATATATTCTATTGTGTGATTACTACACAAAGTCCAGTTTCCTTCAGCTACCATATATTTGATCTCCTTTATCCACTTCACCCTCCCCCTACTCCCCTATATTTGACCCCCTTTACCT
>NW_011888807.1:3689804-3691485 GCF_000151845.1 Pteropus vampyrus
AATAGCTAGTGATATTGAGCATGTTTTCAAATATTTGTTTTGGCCTTTTGTCCTCTAGGGAGAAGTGTCTGTTCAGGCCTTCTGCCTATTTTTTGATCGGATCGTTTGTTTTCTTGTTGTTGTTGAGTTGTGTGAGTTCTTAGTAGATTTTGAATATTAGGCCCTTATTGGAGACAATGCTTGCAAATATATTTTCCCATTGAGATGGTTGTCTCTTTACCTCATTGACCATTTCTTCTGCTGAGAGGAAGCTTTATAGTTTGATGTAGTCCCATTCATTTATTTTTGCTTTAACTTCTCTTGCCTTTGAAGTCAAATTCATAAAATCCTCTTTAAGTCCAAGGTACTTGAATTGAGTTCCTATGTTTTCTTCTATGCATTTTATTGTTTCAGGTCTTATATTCAGGTCTTTCATCCATTTTGAGTTAATTTTGGTGTGTAGTGATAGACAACAGTCTAATTTTATTTTTTTGCAGGTGGTTTTCCAATTTTCCATGCACCATTTATTGAAGAAGCTTTTCTTTCTCCACAGTACGTTTTTGGCTTTTTGTCAAAAATTATTTGTCCGCATAAATATGGGTTTACTTCTGTACTCTCAATTCTGTTAAACTGGTCTGTGTGTCTGTTTTGTTGCCAATACCATGCCATTTTGATTACTCACTTTGTAGTAGAATTTGAAATCCAGCAGATGTCTACAGCCTCATTCTTTTTCCTCAGAATGGCTTTGGCAATTCAGAGTCTTTTGTACTTCGATACAAATCTGATGATTTTTTGTTTTATTTCTTTAAAAAATGCTGATGGGATTTTGATGAGAATTGCATTAAGTCTGTATAATGCTTTAGGTAATATGGTCATTTTAACTATGTTGATTCTTCCAAGCCAAGATCATGGAATATCTTTCCATTTCTTTGTATCTTCTTCAATGTCTTTTAATAGGATCTTGTAGTTTTCATTATATAGGTCCTTCACATGTTTCGATAAATGTATTCCTAGGTATTTTATTCTTTTTATTATAATTGTGAAAGGAATTATTTTTTTCTACTTCTTTTTCTGACACTTCATTATTAGAGTATAGGAACGCTATGGATTTTTGAATGTTGATTTTGTATCCAGAGACTTTACTGTATTTACTTATTGTTTCTAGTAGTGTTCTTGTGGAATCTTTATGGTTTCCTATATAGAGAATCTTGTCACCCGCAAATAGAGCAGTTTGACTTCTCTGTTTCCTATTTGGATGCCTTTTATATCTTTCTGTTGTCTGATTGTACTCACTAGGACCTCCAATGTTATATTGAATTAGTGTGGCAATAGTGGACGGCCTTACTTTGCTCCTGGTCTTAGAGGGAAGATTTTTAGTTTTTCACAATTAAGTATAGTATTGACTAAGGGTTTGTCATATATGGCCTTTATTATGTTAAGGTACTTTCCTTCTACACTGATTTTGTTAAGTGTTTCGATCATAAATGGATGCTGTATCTTGTCGAAGGATTTTCTGCATCTATGGATGTGATCATATGATTCTTATTTTTTAATTTATTTATGTGGTGTATCACATTAATCGATTTGAGTATGTTGAACCGTCCCTACGCCCCTGGGATGAAGCCCAATTGATCGTGGTGTATAACCTTTTTAATATGTTGCTGTATTTGGTTCGCTAGTATCTTATTTAGGATTTTTGCAT
>NW_011888807.1:3691535-3691844 GCF_000151845.1 Pteropus vampyrus
CGCCCCTGGGATGAAGCCCAATTGATCGTGGTGTATAACCTTTTTAATATGTTGCTGTATTTGGTTCGCTAGTATCTTATTTAGGATTTTTGCATCTGCGTTCATGAGAGATATTGGTCTGTAGTTTTCTTTTTTTGTGTTATCCTTACCAGGTTTTGGTATCAGAATAATATTGACCTCATAAAATGTGTTGGGAAGTATTATACCTCTTTGATTTTTTGGAAGAATTTGAAGTATTAAATCTTCTTTGAATATTTGGTAGAATTCACTGGCGAAGCCATGTGGTCCTGGACTTTTAATTTTTGGTAG
>NW_011888807.1:3691894-3708028 GCF_000151845.1 Pteropus vampyrus
TTTTGGATGATTGTTTCAATTTCCATACTGCTGATTGGTCTATTTAGATTTTCCAGATCTTCTTGATTCAATCTAGGAAGATGGTATTTTTCTAAGTACTGGTCCATTTCTTCTAGGTTATTAAATTTGTTATTATATACTTTTTCATAGTATTCTTACATGATCCTTTGTATTTCTGTGATGTCAGTTGTAATTTCCCCTCTTTCATTTCTGATTTTGTTTATTGGTGTCTTCCTCTTTTTTCTTTAGCGAGTCTAGCCAGGGGGTTGTCAATTTTATTAATCTTCTCAAAGAACCAGCTATTTGTTGTATTTATTTTTTCTATTTTTTCTTTGTCATTTTTTGTTTTCAATTTCATTTATTTCTGTTCTAATTTTGATAATTTCTTTCCTTCTGCTGACTTTAGGCCTCGTTTGTTCTTCCTTTTCTAGTTTCTTAAGATGAAGTGTTAGGTTGTTTATTTGGGCTCGTACTTATTTTTGGAAATAGGCCTGTAATTATATGAACTTTCCTTTTATGTCTGCTTTTGCCGTGTCCCAAAAGCTTTGATATGTTGTACTATCATTATCATTCATTTTTATGTATCTCTTGATATCTCTGTTTATTTCTTCCCTACCCAGTTATTCTTTAGTAGCATGTTGTTTAATCTCCATGTATTTGCAGTTCTTCTTGCTTTCTTTTTGCAGTTGCTCTCTAGTTTCAAAGCATTATGATCAGAAAATATGGTTGATATGATTTCAACCCTCTTATATTTGTTGAATCTATTTCTGTGTCCCAGTATGTGGTCGATTCTTGAGAATGTTCCATGTGCACCAGAGAAGAATGTATAAGCAGCTATTTTGGAATGGAAGGCTCTATAAATGTCAATAATGTCTAGTTGTTCTAATGTGTCGTTTAAGGATGTTGTTTCCTTATTGATTTTCTATTTGGATGATCTGTTCATATCTGACAGTGAAGTATTTAGGTCTCCTATTACGATAGTGTTTTGGTCTGTTTCTCTCTTTAGTTCTGTTAGTAATTGCTTTACATATTTCGAGGCTCTCTGGGAGCATAGATATTAATAAGTGTTATGTCTTCTTGGTGCATGATTGCCTTTATCATTATGAAGTGTCCCTCAGTATCTTTCTTTACTTTTTTTATTTTGAAGTCATTTCATCAGATGTTAGTACTGCTACTCCCACTTTTCTCTGAATGTCATTTGCTTGAAATATCATTTTCCACCCTTTCGCTTTGAGTCTATATCTGTCTTTGGAGGTGAGATGTGTCTCCTGGAGGCAGCATATGGTTGGGTTTTATTTTTTGATCTATTCTGCTACTCTGTGCCTTTTTATTGGTGAGTTCAGTCCATTTACATTTAGGGTGATTATTGAAATATGAGGTCTTCTTATAGCCATTTTACCTTTTGCTTTCTGATTGCTTGGTGTTTCCTTTGCTTCTTTGTCCTTGTGTTTCTGTTTACTTTATTTTGGTTGGCTTTTGAGGATTCTTCTTGTTTTATGTTATATACATCAGTTCTGAGTCTTTGGTGTGTGATTATCATTACAAGTATGAAAAAGATAGTTATATATATCCAGTTGTCCACTTTCTTCGGTGTGTGCCTTATCTCCTTTCCCCTTTGTGAATTTGGATCTTTGAATCTTCTCCTTTTCAGTTATTGTTATCTCAATTTGTTTCTATGTATGCTGAACATTCATTACTATCTTGCTATAGCAATTCTCATCTTATTACTTAAGCTCATAATGCCCTGTTCTTAGTAAGGGTTGCACTCCTCTGCTTCTATTTGCCTGATAGTCACTTTACTCCTAATTATGTATTTTTGTTGTTGTTACTTTGTTTTAGGTAAGCTCAGACCTTTCAGAATTTCCAGTAGTGCAGGCCTTGTAGTGGAGAATTTCCTCAATTTTTGTATGTCTGGAAAGGTCTTAATTTCTCCTTTATATCTAAAGGAGAGCTTAGTTTGATACATTGTTCTAAGTTGGTAGTTCCTTTCACTTAAAAGTGTAAATATTTGATTCCATTCCTTTCTGGCTTTTAAGGTTTGTGCTGAGAAGTCTGAGGATAGTCTAATGGGTTTACTTTTATATGTTACCATTTTCTTCTCCCTGGCTGGCTTGAGAATTCTCTTTGTTGTTGATTTTTGATAACTTTAATACAATGTGTCTTGATGAAGGCTTTTTTGGGTTAAGATAATTGGATATTCTGTTGACTTCTTGAATTCCAAGCTCTAGCTCATTCCTTAGATTTGGGAAATTCTCATCCATTATTTGTCTGAAAATGCTTTCTAAACCCTGCTCCTTTTCCTTGCCTTTGGTAATGCCCATTATTCTTATGCTTCCTCTCCTGATGGTATCAGCTAGTTCTTGTATTTCTCTTTCATTATTTTTCATTCTTTGGTTTCTCTCTTCTTCTTTCTGATTTATTTCTAGATTTCTGTCTTTGATATCACTGATCCTTTCCTCCTTTTGGTCAACTCTCTTTCACAAGCTTGCTATTTCATTTTTCAATTCTTGCAGTGTGTTTTTTATCTCCAGACATTCTATTTGGTTCTTTTTGAGGGTTTCAGTCTCCTTGCTCTGCTCATCTAGCTGTTTTGGCAATTTCTGAAATTGTTGATATGACTCATTTCTGAGTTTTTTTCAGAAGTACCATCCTGAATTCTCTGTCATTTAAGTCACATATTTCTATGTCTATAAGCTTATTTTCTGGAGATTTTTCTTTTTCTTTCTGAGATGCCTTGTCACCTTAGTTGTTCATGGTGTTTAATGGACTATTTCTCTGCCTGGACATTAATGGAAGTATATTTTGTTGTTTTTCCAGAAAGAAGATTTATTATATAAAGGTTTCTCTACAGCCTGCTGCAAAAAAGATGCTTTTCTTTTGGTTCAATTAGATGGCATCTAATCCTCTTGGATCCCTGCTTTATATAAATTCTAATGTCTTTTATTTTCTTGTAGATTTTAATCACACTCGCTACTCTCAGTTTCAGTCTCTGTCAGTGTTAGCAACAGTTTTGGTAGCATTTGCTCAGATTCCCTTGGGGCTCTGCAGTGATCAGTCTTGGAGGGTATGGAGGGAGGGGCCTTCTGAGTTTGGAGTTGGGGGCTGCAGCTCAGCCTCAGTTTTGCAACTGGGGCCGGTAAAAATCAACTGTTGTTTCTCTGCTGTCCCATCCTGCTTCTCTACTTTCTGCTTTGATGACTGAGCCCTGCTGCTGGCTGCATAGAAAAGTCCCAGTACTTCCATGCAGGGCTGACGAGGGAAGTCGCCATACCTTCACCCTTCCTCTCCTCCTGCAAGGATCTCCGGAGGCTGCGAGAAGCATCTTCTTTATTTGTCCCAGTCCACTGCCTGAAACTCGGGGTTCTGCCTGTGGTAGCTCTTATGTGCAGATTCCACACTCAGATGTGCTGGTGTGCAGTTTGGGTGTTTTTTGTTCAGTTTTAGATGTTCAGCTTATTGTTGTTTCAAGGGGACAGATCTGAGGATGTCTCTCACTCCACCATGTTTTCCCAGAATCCCAATATGTTTTGTGTTATCCACTATCTAATACAACAATGTTTTAGACCTTTTGATACCCTATAGTTCATAATTCTTTCTTTCTGTTGCATATCTCTCACTGTTTCCTGGAGTTAACATAAACAATTTTGAGAAGTACAAGATGGTTTATTTTAATTTTAGTAGTCTAAGAAATGAAACTTAAATTATCAATTTCCAGCATAAAAATATCAAGTAATTTTTAAGATTTAGTTGTAGCCTTCAAGAATAGAAAAACTGAATATCAGATAGAATGTTTTATGGACAAGTATATTGAAAACAACTCACATTATATTTTTGCTTGACTCATAGAGAAATAACTAATAGTTAGATTGATCCACATTATTACAAACTCAATTGGAGGTGATTATTCTTCAAGAGATGATATACATTAACAACAATGCTTAGTTTAGGGAAGTATTGGTATTCCATACAAACATATGAATTTGAGGACATATCTGTTTATATGTTTTCTATTTTGTCTTAGTGCTAATCTTTCTTTTCAAAGACTCCATATACTTTTATTTCTACTGTAAATTCCTTATAGCTAGGAGAATATCAGAATTTCCTCACAGACTCAATAAAGCCATTATTCTTCTGTTTCAAGGTATATAAATTATTATGAGTCTGTGTGGACCTGCACAATCTCTTTCCCAGTTCAGCTAAAGAACGTTCAATGATTTAAACAGTAAACCTACCTTCTTTCAAGATTGCACTTACATCCTTTTATTGCAACCATTTATGATTTATTTGTAAGCATTAATGTCAACATCTTCAAATATTACACCTCTTCCAAAGATATACACATACTAAAAGAGGAAAAATTGTACGTACATACATTGTCCACTTGCATGCCTTTTCTGCTCCATACTCCCTTGCATCTTTACACCACTTGGAACAGAAACAAGCTTCAGTATCATATCTCTGGCTAAGAAATATGGTATCTTTATCTAGGTAAATCAAGGAACCAGATTGTTCTTATTAGTAGTTATAGAAGAACCTATAAGGAAATAATAATTATAACCATGGTTATAATTAAAATAATAAAATAAGTGCTTCATAAAAAGATCTATTACTGTTCAACACTCTTAACCCTGACCATTTGGAACTCATGTTCTTTTAGTTTTGTCTTTTGCTTTCTTTGTAAACTACCGATCATTTAATATCTCCCAATCTTTACAGAAATATTTCAGTAAAGATGCCAGGAAGGCTGCTTGGCCATTCTTTGACTTATTATAAGTATCTCAAGCATATGAAATGAAAAATATCTTAACTTGATAGGTGCAACTTAATAATTAATAATTTATATCTTTCTCTGTGCCTCTTACCACAGTCAATTCTATTAATACACCTGTTTTGAGGGCTTGTCGAGAGCCAAATATTGTGTAAGTGCTAAGGATGCAGTACATAGAAGAAGTCTTTGACTTCAAGAAATTCAATATCCACTAGGGGAATAGTAAGATGTGATGCATACGATAAAATATTAATGAGGCAAAAATGTAGTACAGAGGAGGAAATTCAGCAAACAATGAGAACCAGGTATGTGTTAAGCACTGTAGTAGATGCAGTATAATATTGTCAAAAACTTTGAAGGTGACATTATAGGTTCTAGATAAAAAATATTCTCAGTAAACCTGACTCATAGTGTGTGTGTGTGTGTGTGTGTGTGTGTGTGTGTGTGTGCATAGATGCATATATATATATGCATGTATATATATTCAAAGAAAAAATATATATATATATATTCAAAGAAAAAATTCTGGCATTAATTTAAAACATATATCTATAGTATTTTTCCATTAATCGTAGTAATTTTTTTTGAGCATATTTCTCAATTAGGAGTTATCCCAAGAATGCTCAACTGTCTTTTGTTTAAAAGAAAGTCTTTAGTACTTTTGAAATAATAATTAATCTTTGTCCATATAGTTAATTGTAGCTCTCATGTAAAATAGAGGAAGAAATTTATTATTGTAGTTTTACTTACTTTTCTATAAGAAAAGATATATAAATATTTTATTTCTTTAAAATAATGCAAGTTATTAGAATCACGTTTTTATTATGTGATGGAGAAAAAAATGATACATACCATAAATTTTTTATTGTCTCTAACTATTGAGAATTTCATAATTTTGAATCACTGTTCCTGATTTATATCACTTTAGAAAAAATATTTTGGAAAAATATGTCTGCTACTTTCATTTTTGCTCTTTTTTTTTCTTAGTTATTTAGGCCAGCTCTTATAATTTTTAAAAATAGTTTTATTTTTTAACTTTGATATAATTGTAGATGCACATGCAGTTGTAATAAATAGCACAGAGGATTGTTATGTACTATTTACCTAGTTTCCCAATGATAACGTCTTGAAATTCGTAGTACAATATCACACTCAGATTTTGACAGTGATAAAGTCAAAGCATAGAACACTTATGTCACCACGAAGATTCCTCATGGTGCCCTCTTATAGTCACATCCACAACCCTCTCACCCTCAACTCTTCACTCCCCTTAATACCTGGCCATCATTAATCTTTTCTATTTTTATAATTCTATCATTTCAAAAGTGTTTTATAAATAGAATCATGTAATTTATAATATTCTGGGATTTACTTTTATCAAACTAGCATAGTTCTCTGGAGATTTATCCAGGTTATTGTGTGCATCAATAGTTTGTTCCTTTTCATTGCTGTGTAGTAGTATTCCATAGTATAGATGTACCACAATTCATTTAACTATTTATTTTTTGAAAGACATCTGAATTGTTTCTAGTTTTGGGCTGTATTCAATAAAATTGTGATACATATTCTTATATTGGTTTTGTGTTAATCTATTTCCTTTCTCCAGGATAAATGTCCAAAAATGCAATTGGTAGGTGATACGGTAGTTATATATTTGTTTTTTTAAGAAACAGCCAAGCTGCTTTCTAAAGTTATTACATTTTACATTCTTACCAGTAAATTATTAGTAATCTAGTTTGCATCCTCAACAGCATTTGATGTTGCCATTACTTGTTTTCCTAGTCATTCTGAGAGGTATAGAGTGATATCTAATTGTGGTTTGAACTTGTATCTCTCTTTTTTCCCTACATTTCCATGACTAATGATTTTTGCCATCTTGTATCCTATTTAGTAAAGTGCATGTTTATTTATTTTTTGCTCCTTTTCCAACTGGATTTTTTTTTTAATGTTGAGTTTCAACAGTTCTTTATATATTCTTTATACTAGTTCATAGATGGCATGTGGTTTGAAATATTTTTTCTGACTCTGTAATTGTCTTTTCATACTAGTAACAGAGTCTTAACGCAGAGCAAAGATTTTTTAATTTTGATGAAGTCCAGTTTATCATTTTTTTTCTACTATGGGTTATGCTTTTGGCTACCAATCTAAGCATTCTCTCCTACCCCTAAATTCCAAACACTTTTTTCCTATGTTTTTTTAAAGTTTCACACTTTACATTTTTAATTAATTTTTATATAAGAGATTGATGTTTATTTTTATACCTATGGGCATGTAATTACTTCAGTACCACTTATTAAAAGGTCTATATATCTCCATTGAG
This sequence comes from Pteropus vampyrus, assembly GCF_000151845.1. Taxonomy (NCBI): domain Eukaryota; kingdom Metazoa; phylum Chordata; class Mammalia; order Chiroptera; family Pteropodidae; genus Pteropus; species Pteropus vampyrus. The sequence continues at coordinate 3,698,983 of NW_011888807.1, forward strand.
TTGTTTTGTGTGTCAAAAATTAGTTGGGAATATTTAGTGGGTCTATTCCTAAGTTCTTGATTCTGTCTGTTGATCTATGTGTCTATTCATACAGCAATACCAGAATGTCTTTATTACTGTAACTATATAGTAGATCTTGAAATTGTGTCCATTTATTCTTTCCACTTTATTCTCCCCTTTAAAAATTGTTTCAATGAATGGACCTAAAGGGTAGTGTGCTGAGTGGAGTAAGTCAGACAGAGAAAGACAAATGCCATATGATTTCACTTACATGTAGAATCTAAAGAACAAAATAAACAAACAAGACAAAAACAAACACATACATACAGAGAACATTTTGATGGTTGCCGGATAAGAGGGCTGTTGGAGGGAGTGGGTGAAAAAAGAAAGGGGTTAAGAAGTACAAATTGGTAGTTACAAAGTAGATATGGGGATGTGAAATATAGCATAAAGAATATAATTAATAATATTGTAATAACTATGTACATATAGTATCAGATGAGTACTAGATTTATCAAGGTGATCTCTTTGTAAGTAATATAAATGTCTAATTACTATGTTGTCCACCTGAAACTAATATAATACTATATTCCAACTGTATCAAAATTTAAAAATATATTTAAAAATTGTTTTAGGTTTCCAATATTTTGCCTTTCCATATAAATAGAAGAAAAATCTTGCCAAATCTATAAATATTTTCACTGGAATTTTGATAGGAATTGTATTAAATCTTTATATCAATTAGAAAAGAGTCGACATCTTTACCGTATTGAATCTTCTGATTCATTATCTGTTTTGGTTGATTTACATGGGATCAACAGCAGATTAGATGAATCAGAGGACCGAATCAGCTATTTGGAAGACAAGGTAGCAGAAAACACCCAATTGGAATAGCAAAAAGAAATATATTTTTTTAAATGAGGATAGTTTAGGGGACCTCTGGGATAGCATTAGGCATAACAACATTCACATCATAGGAGTACCAGAAGGAGAAGAGAGAGAGCAAGGGATTGAAAATCTATTTTAAGAACTAATGGAAAACTTTCCTAATCTGGTGAAAGAATACAAGTCCTGAAGTGCAAATAATCCCAACAAGATGTGCCCAAAGAGGCCAAAACCTAGACACATCATAATTAAAATATCAAAGATTAAAGACAAAGAGAGAATCTTAGAAGCAGCAAGAAAAAAGCAGTTACCTACAAGGGAGCTCCCAAAAGACCATCAGATGATTTCTCAACAGAAACTTGTTAGACCAGAACTGATGAGAAGTAATGACCTACAGCTATGACTACTCTACCCAGCAAAGGTATCATTTAAAATTGAAGGAGAGATAAAGAGTTTCCCAGACAAGAAAAAGCTAATAGAGTTCACCCTACCAAACCAGCATTACAAGAAAGGTTAAGAAGAAACAAAATTAAAAATATAAATAATATCACAAAGAAAATAATTCATATTGCCACATTAAATTAAGAGATACACACAAACACACACACACACAAAAGAAGTATAAAACAATGATAAAAACATGAATGTGGAGGGTGTGAGTAAAAATGATAGTGATTCTATAATGTGTTCAAAGTTAAGTGACCATCAACTTAAAATAAATTGCTATCAACACGTAAAAAAAAGAATGAAATCTTACTATTTTCAACAACAAGAAGAGACTTGGAGGGTACTATGCTGAGTGAAATAAGTCGGACAGAGAAAGAGATACCATGTGATTTTACTTACATGTGGAATCCAAAAAACAAAATAAGTGAACAAACAAAAAACATAGATACAAAGAACAAACTGGTGGATAGTGGAGAGGAGAGGGGTTGGAGGCTGAGTGGAAAAGATGAAGGAATTAAGAAGTACAAATTGGTATTTACAAAATAGTTATGGGATGTAAAGTACAGCTTAGGGAATATACTCAATAATATTGTAATAACTATATATAGTGTCAGATGGGTGCAAGACTTATCAGGGGGATTGCTTTGTAAGTTATATAAATGTCTAACCACTATATTGTGCACCTGAAACTAATATAATATTGAATTTCAACTGTAATTGAAAAATTAAAAAAAATTTTTTTTAAGTAACCCTAAGAATTCATAAGTCTTAGTAAATAAACATCGCTTTACATATGATTTCCTGGGACTTGGGAAGTAATTACATTAGATAGCAGTCACTTAGTCACTTCTCAATTACTCCAGGAGCATTTTTACAGGATTTAATTTTCTCTTAATTGTATTTAACTTCCTCATCTTTTTATTTTTCTTTTTATGGCTACTAACACAGACCAGTTAAATGTAACTAGTATTCCCTTTCATGAACATGTGCGTGATGACGGCAGAGAGTTAGAGCTAAATAAAGTTTATCTAGGTTATGTCATTTCTCAAGTCTAAAATCTCACCATATTTTCCAGCAGCCCATGTGACAGCTGTATCTAAACCAAAATTCAATCAGTACTTCATGTCAACTAACACAATCCCTTAAGCAGTTTATGTGAGACAATTTGGGCCATAGATAAAAGATACTTTCCTGTTCAATGGCTATGTTTTCAAGGTAGCATTAATCTCACAAACAAAATCACAAACTGGATTAATCATTTATTCTGGAATAGGGGGTACAATTTAAGACATTAAGATGAATGTTTTGTAATATGGGCTGTAAAAAGTTGTCTTTTATGATTTATTTTCTTTACAGTGCTTGTGAACAACATCAGGGAAAATTGTTTTCTGTGTGGTTTAAATATCATTAGTATGCAAATAGTGTATGATAAGAATTCAGTCAAGCAAAATGAGGCTATGATCATTAATCAAAGTAGATTGTGAAAAGTTGGCAAAGAGCTTGAAGCTGAAGTTATTCTTGGTACTGTGAGGACTTTTAGTGCTACATATTTTTAAAAATCTTTTCCCTTAATTATGGGGAAAGCATATAATTAGACTTTTATATCCCCTTGGCCCATTTATACTCACGAAACTAATTTCCTGCTATTCTCACCCTCCTTTATTTTGCTTTAGTCATCTGTCTCTTTATTGTTGGCAAACACACCATACACACTCTCACCCCAGAGCCTTGCACTGTTCTCTCTGACATAATGTTTTTACCCAGATCCCTTTAGAGATTCTCTTGAGATCTCTGCTCAAATGTCCTCATATCAGCTAAGACTTTCCTGAGAACTCCTTACAAAATAGTCAACTTCCACTTTCATTACCTGCTTCTGCTAATCTCTCTTAACATTGCTTTATTTTGTTCCTTTGTCTTTGTGGCATACTTTATAGTCATTAGCATATTTATTTATCTCTCTTCTTATGTTCTACTTATTGCATAACATACCACACCAAAACAATGCCTTAAATACAATGAGCCATTTATTTTTCTCATGACTCTGGAAGGTGACTGGCCTTAGCTACCTGGTTCTCTATCATAGTCTCCCATGCAATCACACAGTTACACAGTGGCTGGTACTCAAATCATGAATTGCTCACCTCCTCACATTTCCAACACATGAAGATTCAAACATCTTGGGGCTGGAAGAACTGGGGCTCCTTAATCTATGAGAGCAATTGAGACCAGAAATATTGTTATAGTCAATTTTGAAAAAGACAGTCTGTCATACCCCATTGGAAAGTAATACCGACATGGGCAAGGACTTTGTTTAGGTCCCTGCTATATCTACAGTCATTGTTTTTTGAATGACCACATAAATGAAAAAACTGAAAGGAAAGCCTAAATAACATGAATAAAAGCCAATTGTACATGATCAATATTTCCAATATTTTCATAACAATAGAGAGAAGGTTATGTAAATGCTCACAGCTATGTGCTTAAAAGGTGCTGTGATTCTTTTCTAATAACACTTCCCATAAATAGGTTTTTTTTTTCCCCTTTATTAACTCAACATAGATTAACCAAATTCAGGGGGAGTCAGTAATTTCTAGTTTGAAGTGCATATTTCTACTTCAATTTTGATTTTATGAATAATTTGAAGATAAGAGTAGATCACACAGAATATGCTCCAACTTTTTTTTTTTTTTGCCCTCAGTTTCCTTAATTTTTTACTGTTTCTTGTAGGAAACTTAGGAGCACTCCATAATTAATTACTCACTAAGAGATAAGGTCTATGACATAAAGATTTTGTTTCTCAGAATTATATATTTAGTGCTTAGTACAAGCCCTCTAACACATAAAAGTTTCTTTAAGTTTATTAGAGGGGCGATAAGTGAAAATGACTACCAGTTTATAGGTACAAATTAAAGAAATTTAACAACTCTTAATTTTCAAAAGGAAACATTAAATTCACAGAGAAATTCATTATATACTATCTTAATTTGCATTAGACTTATTTATCTTCTAAACTATGCTAGATATAAAAGTTTTAACTGCTTCTCAAAATTTTGGCTAAGGTCAAGTGTAGATATAAAAGTTTTATTATAAGACATTGTAAGATTTTTATTATCATTTATTGGTGAGATGCTAAAAACCAAAATCTCAAGAAGGCATAGAATAGAAGGGAAAATTTAAAACTAGAATCTACTATTTGAGGGGGGAAAAAAAAGTTCGTTTGTAGACTATTCTTTCCAGAATGCATTGTTTAGGACTTTTTTAAAAAAAATTTTTGTCTTTCATTTTATTCCATAATATTGAACATATCCTGTAATAGCTTAATTAAATTATTTTAATATACATGTTTTTACTATAAAATGCATTTTCTTTTAAAGTACTTGTGTTTCTTGTTACTGAAATGTTTCTATCAAGTTAGTTTCTCTCAGTCAATAAATTAGTAAGTAGTATAATCCATCTGAAATCTGAATATGAACATTAATCAGGGTCTGGATGTGTAATGTAGTCCTTGATTTGATTGCATGCCTCATGTATATGAATATCTGGTGAATTAAAATCCTGTCCAAATGTAAGATTTGCTACTAGATAGTAAGTATTTTATGTGGACAATAAATTTGATTTCCTTGACATTTTCTTCAAATGTCAAAGGCTAAAATTGGAAGAGACAGTTATGCAAAGAAAGGAGCATAAGTGCCATCCATGAAGTGTCATAACATATACCATATTCTACGTTTTAAGGAAATGTCTATTAATTGGCCTATGAAAATTTAGGGGAAAAAATGTCAAAAAGACCAGAAAATGGAAAACTTAAACTAGCTTTTAGCATTAGTCTTTTATCAAAAATTCAATATAATCTGAATAATCTACAGTAAAACATGGCAATTGACAAAATAAATGAAATCGTAATTCAAGTTTACTGAAATTAAAGAGGTATAGAATGCTTTGGGGAAACTTTATTTCCCTTTTAAAAAATTCTACCTTTCTTATGATTCTTTCTTTTAAATTTGTTTTGTGTGTGTATGTGTGTGACATACCCGAATGTGTGTGATCTGTGTGTACATATATATGTCTGTATGTAAGTATAGTTTACAAAAAATTATAAAGCCATAAGAAGAGGACGAACATACAGAATAAAGACTGGAGTCTTGCATGTATGAAAATAACCAGCTGTGTTGTCTTAGATAAGTCTTCTGAACCTCTGAGATTACTTTTAGATGAGGATAATGCCTGTCATCTCCTCAAAAGGAAAATTAGTTCCAAATCAAAATGAGAGAGAGGAATCTTTTCAAAAGCAAAAGAAATATATTACTTATCCATTTAAAAACAAAGTGGAATAACAGAGATATTTCTCTTTCCAATCTCTTTTTCTCTCCCTTTTCTCTATTTCCCCTTCCTTCCTTCTCTCTCTTTCCCAGTTTCAATTATCTTTCTGAAACATGTAGTTATATTTGTTTAAACTAAATGGGTGTGTGCTAAGAGTCTGCTGTTTCACAAATAAACATTGCACTATAATTACACTATAATTATGCGGAACATAATTTCAGCTGACTGATGATGTAGAGTTTGGGTCTGGTGGCTGCAGTGCATCAGAGTCCATCACCATGAGAAACAATTTCCCAGTAGTTTTGGTGATGTTTAAAGGAAAAAAATCTTATTACATGCTTTTCTGTTTTACAAATTTTGGCCAAACAGAACCAGACTATATTGTACAGACATTTTTTACGCCTGAATGATTTTCAACATAGTATCTGTCTTTGTTTTAAAAATTATTCTGTCCAACTTGCTCTCCCTTCATCTTGTTAGTTTTTAAACAACTGGCAGCTTAATTTTCTTATGACTTCTCTTAGTAGTTTTAGCAAACTTAAAAATGAGATTAATTAAAGTGTCTTTGGCAAGCCAACTAAGATTAAAATCCTATTACTGCTGTTGGCTTATTTAAGGACCTTTTCTTGACACTTAGGGTATATAATTCAACTAATGTGCCACAGTCAATAATGAGATTAGCTGGCTATTTGGCACAATCAAATAACAACTTGACTGTTTGGTTTAACTATAATTGATGTGATGAAGTTAACTATAAGAAAGATATGAGCAGCTAAAAACTTGTCAGTTTGTGAATACATGTATCTGTTAGTGAAAATAACTAAAATATTTATGGTAATTTATTGTTTAAAAATTGATTCCATATCATTAATTTCTATCTTAAAATTGACCAATGAGGCATTATTAGTACCATTTATAGATGAGGAAAGTGAGATTCAAGAATTTAAGTATTGAGCTCAAGGTCACACTTTCAAGAGTAAGAGCTAGAGTATAAACCCATTCTTCTGATGGCAAACCTGTATATAGATCAGTTCTTGGGGAAGATATTGAATATGAATATATGTATATAGGTATATATATATATAGAGAGAGAGAGAAATGTAAAATATATCAAATTATATATTAAATACATATAAATATATGATACTGAATATATGTAATATATTTACAGAATATACATAAGATATTGAAATATACATAGAGAGAGAAAACAATGTTATCTATTATAATAGTAAAAAGTATGCATTTTGGAGTCATAGTCAGTTATAAAATCTAAGTGTTACTTCCTAGTTGTATAAACCTCCATGAACCTGAGTTACTCCAAACATAAATAAGGAAAGTAGGAATAATTATTGTACCTATTGAAGGATACATACAGTGAAACATTTACATTGTGTTTGTCACATGATAAACACACAAAAATAATAGTAATGAGGGAGGAGAGGAGAAACAAGGAGAAAACATCAAAACTCATTTGTCTGTTGAAAAGTTTGAAAGTTAGCCAGAATTTTATCAGGAAGGTCAATGCTTCAGATATAATATCTAGAAAATAAAATAATATTTACAAATATTGTATTTTTAATATATCAAAAAATGTGATATCAACAAGGACTAAAGGAGCTAAAATTACATAGTGGCAAGAGCCTTTCCTAAATGGTCTTACAATCACTGTCGTGCCTTAGTATCATTTGCTGATTCTGAGCACAAGCAAAGAATTGAGCATAACCTAGGGACATATACTCTCTTGAGGTAACAGGAACCCAAAGGAGCTTTTGGCTATTACACAGGCTGGTTTGATAGAGTAGAATCTAGAGAAGCCCAAGGGCATAGCCATCTTTCCTGATATTTGCTGAGTGAGATATTTAGCCTGGGTGGGGGTAGGTGGGTGGTGGTGGTGGTGGTGAAGGCAATGGTTGAGGCTTGGTTTGTAAACTTCTAAAATGCAGAATAAAATCTTCTACTATCTTTGGATCCTGAGAAGGTGAAATCTAGATTCAAGTAGGCTTGCTTCAAAAATATGGGCAGTCTTGAGGTTAACACATTTGCCAGATTTTAAAGTTATAGGGGCAAAAACAGTAGAGCTGAAAGAAAACAAAACAAAAACAGAACTCTCCAATAAAGTATTTATAGTCATTTACTAGTCAATCAAATGTTTGAGAGGGCCTGTATAAGGAACTGGGATAAACCAGAAGTGATGAAGGCTTACTAAATTGCACTTACTATGCCTATCATTTCTTGGTTGGACTGAGGTGATCAGTTGATCATCTAATCTGCTGAACTGAGAAAAAGTGGAACTTATTTTAGAAAGAAAGAAAGGTAATAACATCATAGTCTCTATAATTCTTTTAGACACTATGTGGCATACAATTAAAAAAATTAAAAGACATGAATAAAGAGGAAAATGTGATAATTGAAAGAAAAAGATAACAAAAACCCCAAATAATCAGTTTTTGAAATTAGCAGACAAGAACTTTACTAGAACTATTATATATACATTAAAAAAAAGAGGGAAAAAAAGACAAAACATAAAATGTGGAGAATTTCTACCAAATTACAGTCTATACAATTAAAATGGTATTCTAGAAATTAATAAAATTACAAAAATATTTGAAATTAAAAACTCTGTATGAATTTAACAGTAGGATGGGCATAGTAAAAAGTGAGATTAATAAACCTGAAGCTAGAGCAGTAGAAAATATTCAAACTAAGCAAAGATAGAAAAAATAAAGAAATGAACAAATATAATTATTAAAGACCTCAGGTACAGTCTCATAATATAGCATACATGTAGTTAGAGTCCCTGTAGGAGAGTGCAGAGAGATAATAGGATAAAAGCAACATTGCAAAAGATAATATTTGAAAGTATTTTTTAACTAATGAAATATATCAACCTGCAGAATTAAAATGCTCATTTAACTTCTTCAGGCAGTTGTAAATATAAAGCCACACATTACAGCTACAAAAGCATATAATAGAAAATTTGCACAAATCAGAGAAAAAATGAACTAGACAAATTAGATTTTGAAAGTAACTTGAGAAAAAAGACACTTTATATACCTCAGAGGAGTAATGAAATCTTGATAATATTGATTACTATTGTTAAACAGAAACCATAGAATCCAGGAGGAATTGGAATAGCATCTTCAATGTTCTGGGAAAAAAAGTCCAGCCAACCTAGAATTTAAAACTCAAAGAAAATGCCTTTAAAAGTAGTAGCAAAGTAAATATCTCTTATGACATCTAAAAGCTGAGACAATTACTAAATAGCAAATCCTCACTCTAAGAAATAATGAAGTTTATCAGTATGAAGGAAAATGATACCAAATGGAATCATAAAACTACAGGAAGAAGTGAAATGTACAGGAAATAGTAAGTATACATGAAAAATTTATAA
>NW_011888807.1:3708753-3764601 GCF_000151845.1 Pteropus vampyrus
AAATGCGAACTTTTAATATTAACATATACAAATTATAGTATTTATAAATGTTTTTATAGAATGTATCTTTTTTTTTACAATCTGCCATTTCAAATGTATATATGAATATATATTCTCTAAAATTTCCAATTTATTGGAATTATATATTATCATATATAAACATAATTTTCAACAATAGACACACACATATATATTCTAAAATTAATGAGAGAAAATCCAGTAGAAAAATAATTTACAGGTACTTCACAAAAGAAGATATTTAGAGGCAATATATATGAAAAGTGTTCAACATTATTATTCATTAATGAAATACAAATTAAAACCACAACTTCTGTAATAATTAAATTTAAAAATACAGATGATAGTAATGTCTTTTTTATGAGTCAATTAGAATTCCTAATACAAGCAACCCCTTTTTCTTATTGGAGTATAATTAGTATATAATATCTTATTAATTTCAGGTGTACATCATAGTGATTTAATATTTACATACATTACAAAATGATCAACACACTAAATCTCTAGTTACCATAACCACTCTATATTGCTCTTTATTGTGTACTAAATACTACTATATTCTTATCCTATGTGACAGCAATTTCATTCTTAAGCATATACCCAATAGGAATGGCATTCATATGTTTATTAAAAATATGAGTAAGAATATTCACGTCATTTGTTATAGCTCCTAAATGGAATGTCCATTAAGAATAGAAATGATAAATAAGTCATGATATATCAATGGAAAGGAATATTACACAGCAATGAGATGGAACAACTATGCCCGTGAGGATGGATCCCACAACTTCATGCCAAGCCAAAGAAATCAAACATAATAGGGTAAATATGTACTGTATGGCCTCACTTATAGAAAGTTTAAAAATAGGCAAAACTAGTTAATGTTATTAAAAATTATAATAGTTTTAATCATTGGGTGGGGAATGTAGTGATGGAGTAGAGAAGGGGACCTCTGTGATATTGTTAAGACTCAGTTGCTTGGGTTTTGTGTGTTCAACGTGATGTGAAAATTTATCAATTTATATAATCGTGATTTGTCTACTTTTCTTTGTATTTTGCTAATGATGAGGACTTGGATTGGGACAAAATGAAAAGGATGCAGATATAGTCAGATCTGAAGAATATTTAGGGGAAAGTGTACTAGACTTTATTATTAACTGCAGGTGGGTGGTTTTGAAAGAAGTATTATTGGCATTATCCCTGTGTCACTCTTGGTTAACCAAGATGCAGGTAGAACTTTTTGTGGAGTTGCAGAGCATAGGAAAAAGACTAGGTTTAGAGTGACAGTGGAAAAGTAGGGCCATTTTAAGTTTTCTAGAAAACTTAAGTTTTCTTTAAGTTTTCTAGAAGGGAATATCAGGTTCACTGGATATTTGGGTATGTCATTTTAAAAAATCATCGTTGGTGATCAAAATAAATAGAGAAAATACCAATGGGGATTTTCCCTAAAGTATTGGGAGAAATATAATTAGAACACAGCATGAAAATATAGTTTCTCATATTACCTTTCCTTCAGAAACTGTAACTTTGATAATGCTGTATAATGTGTCGATTTTTAGATAAATAATCTCTAGCAGTAGAATAGGTTAGTTTGACTATATTCCACATTTTCAGATCATGAGTATGATCTTTTCTAGCTTTGAAGCCTGTAGTTTTCATGCATTTAAGTTTGTCTCTGACAATATACCCATAACCACTGCCTGCATTAATTCAGCAAGTTATATTTTCCATCAAGCTTTCACTTTCCTTTATAAATTTTTTGTTCTCCAAAAAAACACCTAATTTTTTTTTTTTACTTCTACTCAGGGAACTCTAATATATATCAACGTTGTTTCCTCCATGTATTTATACTCTTATTTTCATTCTGTATAATGACAAACCATTTTTTCATAGATCTGTTCTAACTATCAGAAGATTCCTGTTCACACAGCTCTGAAAGAGAAAGTGATTGAGAGGAAATTAACTTTTTTTTCTTAGCTCCAGGCATTTTCCAATAGCATAACGGTCATTAATATTGCTCTTAGCAGAGATTTCATTATATTCTGACAGCGTTAAAAAGCATTTTGTCTGAAGTAAAAAAAATTCTTGAATAAAATCTAGAATTTCTATTATGTCTTACATTTCATAATGTTTTATCATATATATTGTTATATAATCCTCATAAGAATGCTATGCTTAGGAAAAGACAGTATGAAGAATATACCTGCCCCCAGCCAACTAATAGCTAATAATTTAGTAGTCTTTCTCATTTGTATTCTTTATATTTCAAATTAAATATTAATTGTACAAGTAACATATGAATAGCCCCATTATAAAACATTAAAATATTATTAATAAGACTAAAATTTATTTTGATGATTAACCTTAATTCTGTTCCCTTAATGAGAAATAGGCATATTTATGAGTTCAATGTAAAACTTTAGGCTTTTTTAAGCAAATACTTAAACATATGCACCCATAAAATATATGACATATTTTGGAGAGATATATATATATATATATATATATATATATATATATATATATATATATTACCTTGTTTATAATCACTATGTAGTAAGTCACTAATTTATTTGCTAGTGCTACTTATTATCTAGTGTTTAGTAATTTATTTTCCTTCCAGATGAGTATTTACTCATCTTATTGTTCATTTTTACTACTTACAGCATAACATTGCATAGTATAGACGTGTAAAAGTTTATCTCTTATGGATGGATTTTTTTAAGTTATCCTAATTTCTGCTACTAAAATCAATGAATGTTATTTAAATATTTTTGTGCAGATTGTGTTTCTCTTGGTAGGTCTTGAGATCTTGATGATTTGTATAAAATTAAATTTTTACTGCCACAATGACTCTCAAAGTGTCTGTATTATATTAAATCCTTATAAATAATGTATTTTCACACATCTTTTCAACATATTTTTTGTCTATATGTAGCAGTCAGATGGATAAAAATCATGTTTTTTGTTGCTTTACTTAACATTTTCCTGATAATTAGTGAGATTGGATCTCTTTCATTTGTTGACTGCATCTTTTTCCCTACAAAATTAGATTTCTACTAGATTTTCGTCATTTTCCCATTTCTTTGTATTCATAATTCTTCATATATTTTAGATACAAATTCTTTTCTGATATATATAGTAAATATTTTTTCCAGTCTTTTAGCCTCATTCATGTTTCTTTTTGCCATAAAGATATTTTACATTTAGATGTACACAAATTTTAAATTTTTTGCTCCCCGAAAACCAAAAGTATGACTATATTCCACATTTCCTAAAGCAATATATTTAGGAACTTTTTTAGACTTTATCCAATTGTGTAAAATAAGGATTAATTTTTAAACAAATTTTCAATTTTCTTGGGATGGTTTATTAACTAGTCAATCTTTTCAATATTTTTTTGAAGTATACTCATACCATTTATGTTCCATTGGAATATCCTTTTCTTTTGGCACCGGAGCTATGCTTTTAAATTTTCATTGCTTTGAATTTTGGTATCTGGTAAAGTTAGTTTGTTGTCTCTGTTTCTCTGGAGAACTCTGGGGAATACAATTATGCTTATAGCTTTTAATTTTTTTCCTTTTTGTTGCAAGCTTGTCTCTGCAAACAACATATTATAAATTGTTTTCAGCTTATGCTCAACTATTATCTTTTAATAGACAAATATCAAGTAAATTTTCATTTGCAGTAATTAAAATTACTATTTTGTGTGACTTTATGGTTTCTATATTATTTTGTTGTCTATTATATTTCAAATTCTCTACTTTTCTTACTCTTTGTGATTATGATGAATATTTTTTGTAACATTCATTTTATTCGTCTGCCTTAAAATTTTACTTCTAATAGTTTCTCTTGTACTTTTATAAGTCCCATTTAAACATGATTTTGTAACAAATTATAGAGTTATCACTAAATGCCATCCTCCCACTGAATAAGGAATAAAGCATGTTTTACTTACATCTATTTTCTTCCTCACCATCTTATATGTTGACATTTTCAATTTTCCTAATCAAACTGCTCGATCAGAGAAATATCAGTGTGTTTAATGTGTAAATAATAAAATAAAATGTTTATCACTCAGGAAAAATAATGGTGGGTTAGAGGTTTCATAGCCATTCTTTTGAAATATTTCATTGAAACACCCATGAAAATAATAGGAAATGATATTTATGGTAGCACTATATATTAATGCTAAAAGAACATACATGATAAAACTCAGGCAGGGAATTATATTGACTGCATGTTGAAAAAGAATAGAGTGGGAAACACATTTTTAGAACACACACACACACACAAACACACACACACACACACACACACACATTCACGCAGTCTTAATCTTGATTCCTCAGAAAACACAGCTTGAGGCAAAAACTAACAAGTTAATATTGCATTGGGACATAGAATCCTGGGAAAGCAAAAGTCAAGGACAAAGGAAAGTGAAGCAAGGAAAGTGGGAGAGCAAACACAAGATGGTACATTCCAGAGCTGGCAACAAATTTTCGCCTTAAAACAATTTTGTTGCTCAGTTACATGGGATCTATCCAGAGATGCACGTGGAAACTCTTAGGTCCGGAAACAGCCAACCAGAGGAGGATAGGTAACAATTTATTTGCTGAATCTTTCCTGTCTTCTTTATGTCTTTGGTCAAAATCTTCCCTCAGGACATTAGTGCCCCATATACTGGCTTGGTTTAACCTGAGTGATTCTCTAGGAAGTCACCAGAGAAATCCATGCTTCCTTGGACATAATCTAGGCATAATTCAGGGACAGGGGTCTGTTCTTGTCAGTTGGAATGAAACAAAGAGTCTTTCAGTCTGAATATTGATATTAGTGGTGGCACAGAGATTTACAACTCTGGGAAAAACATAGACTTTCTGCTAAAGCCACTCTGGCCTAGGAGCAAAGTGGCCAAGGCGCTTGAGAGATATGCTTGAAAAGATCTAGAGAAGCAGATAAACTGGATTCAGTATACATTCACACACTTCTGAACCAGAATGAGGGGGGAAATGCACACAAAAACAGTAAGGAATGGATTTAATTTATATCTACTTTCTGTATGTAAATCCAAAGTGCAGGAATTGAGTTGACCATAAAGAAAACTTGGTAGTTATTGCTAACAACCACTAGAGTTTTGCATCTCACTCTAATAGTGACTACCTTTTAAAATTTATTCAAACAATACAAAATTTAAAGACTAAAATGGGAAGAAGAAAGGAATGGATGAAGGTATTATATACTGTATGAATTTTAACCACCAACGAAAAATAAATTCGCAAGTCATTGAAGTAGATTTCTAGAAGCAATGGATGTTCTCAGTATGAGGAAGTTGTTTGTAATGTTCTGGGGAAAAAAAGAAAAATAAAGAAGACCAAAAAACAAAACAAACAAACAAAAAACAACGGATTGGTTAGGTGGCTATCTAACATGGCCAAAAAGAACAGAAGAATCTTGTGCAGACGTGCCCTAAATGAATGTCAAATTGTCCTCATAGATGGAGCTTAGTCCTATGCAGAACAGGACTTGATATAAAATTAAGGTCTGAAAGTGAAAATCTATAAACATCCAAACAAACAGTGAAAAGAACTATAGAATTTTCCTACTTCTGCTTTTTTGCAATGAAAAAACTTGTATAAATCTCTCCCCATCTAATGCTGAGAAAGAGGGGAAAATCTACTTTAAAATACTGCAACATAATGGAAAAAGTACATCACCTGAAAATTCAAAGAAAAATATATTTCAGATAAAGCATTCTTTTAATTTATTTTGTATTTAAATATAATCTTATATACAATCTTATATTGATTCTATTATATACAATCTTATATTGATTCTATTAGTTTCATATGTACACTATAGTGACTTGACATTTTTATAACTTATACTGTAATCACTCACTAATTCTAGTAATCATCTGTCATGGTGCAAACTTATCACAATACATTTTTTTGTCCATAAGAGAGTTAAGTACTCCTTTTAGTTAGTTAATTAATTGATTAATTAATTCAAATGTATTAGGACGACATTGGTTAATAAGATTATATTGGTTTTAAGTGTACAATTCAATAATACATCATCTGTATATTGCATTATGTGTTCCCCACCCAAAGTTAAATTTCCTTTCGTCATCATATATTTGACCCCCTTTACTCTTATCTACCTTTCGTCCTCCCCCTTTTCCTTACCAGACAATGCTTTTTAATTAATAAACTTTATATTTTAGAGCAATTGTAGGTTCAGATCAAAATTGAGTCGAAAGTACAGAGATGTCCTATATACTCCATGTCCCCGCACATGCACAATATGAGACACACAAATTTTTTATTTATTTGGCTAAATACCAAGGACTGCAATGCTGGATCATCTGAAAAGAGTATGCTCAGTTTTATAAGAAACCACTAAACTATCTTCCAAAGTGGCTGTACCATTTTGCCCTCCCACTAGCAATAAATGAGTCTTCCTCTTGCTCCATGCTTTCTCCAGCATTTGGTGTTTTTAGTGTTCTAGATTTTGGCCATTCTAATAGGTATTTAGTGGCATCTCATTAGTTTAATTTGCATTTCTCTGATAAGATATGATGTAGAGCATCTTTTCATATGCCCATTTGTCATCTTATATCTTCTTTAGTGGCATGTCTGTTCAGGTCTTTGACCCATTTTTTAATTGGGTTGCTTGTTATCTTATTTTTGAGTTCTACAAATTCTTTATATATTCGGGATAGCAATCCTTTATCAGATTTATCTTTTGGAAATAGTTTCCTCCCAGTCTGTGACTTGTCTCCTCATTCTCTTGCAATTGTCTTTTGCAGAGCAAAAGTTTTAAATTTTAATGAAATCCTGTTAAAAAATACTTTTTATAAGAAAAATATATTTAAAAGACTTTTTGCCACCAAAATAATGAAAAATTACAGGATTGCAATAAAACAGATGGAGTATCTGACCATAGAATGAAAGAACACATTTAAAAGTAAATAGAGAACAAATGAAATGAGTCAAATTACCACTAATACACTCATTCCATGGGGAAAAAAAAACAAAACCAAGGCTAGTCTTAGACTTTTAGACTTCTTTTGAGGATCATTTGTTTAAAGAAAACAAGATTTTGAAAGAGAAAAGATTTAGAAACATTACCTATTTTAATTGTAGTCCTGGTTATTGCTGTAAACCTCAATTTATTTCATGTACAGAAGCATATATAAAAGATCAATTTTCTTACTATGGAAATTAGCTTTACCATATCTATTTAGTACTTTCATAATTAGGTACATAGATATTTGTTTTTTACGCAGAATAAACTGCTTATGAAGTAAGAATTTTCTACTAAGGCACAAAACTTAAACGTGAACATTTTCAGAACCGTTTTGCATTTAAATTTTTTACAAAGGATAATGTGATTCATTTGCTTTTTGTAGTATTCTGGGAAGTTCACTGTCCATTATAAACTGGAAGACATCTAAAAAGCTTTGTCAACAAATTTCTGGATTGCATAATTTCCCCTGTCCCCCTCCCCGCAACTTCAACTTCCCTTTGGCTTGAGGCTACTTTAAAAAGAGAAAAGCAAACCATTAGAAAAGCAGGAAATCTCCAAACATTGGTTTTAATTTCTTTTTAAAAATATGCTATTGATTAAAGAACTCAGTTCACTCTAATGAGAACCTGATCTGCACCAAAACCAATCTCATCTTTATTTTACTATGTCAAACTAACAAAGTTGGCCATAGGTTAAAAATAGTTAAGAAGAACATAGTGGCAGTTGATAATGTGCATTTTATTTAGATTAGCACAGGTAAATAAAACTGGTATGCACCATAACATGGCAGAAATAGGGCTAAAGCTCATCACTAATGTCAGTTATATTTACTATATTCACTCACTAGAGAGTAACTCAAAACAGTATCTGAATATTTTGAGTGAAACTAACAAACGAAATTTTAGACTTTACCATTATATATTTTTCCACTTAATATGATTATATAGCAAGCAAAGGAAACATCATTCAAGTATATTGTGGAAGCTATGAAAGTTTGTATGCATTTCCCTATGAGGAAGCACATACATTTTCCATAAACATCTGTCAACTGAACATTTTATCAACTTAACTTTGGTGCAATATGATTCATATTTCTTCTATATATCCCATTAGGCTGAGATTGTAAGGCTGGTTTTTCTTTTTAATAATATTTTTTCTTTCGTATTTATTTATATTATCTTCGGGGATTTATGGGACAAAGGAGGAATCATATACATTCATCCTGATTTTCTGTCTCATTAAATGCTTGCTTTGTAATATAGTCTTTTATTTTGGGGGTAAACTATAAGACAATAGCCAATTCAATTTTCACACTAAGAAATAAAGGAGTGTCAAATACATCCAAGTAAACCTAGAAATTCATGGCATAAAATGTTGTAAGTAGAATCAAACTGTATATACATTTGCTTTCCAAGCCAGGAAATTCAGCTTTATGCCGGATGAGGATAATTGTTTATATCCCTAAAGTCCTGAGCTAAGATGTTACAGAAATGCTACTGTCTCCTTCAATAAGCTTTCAGAAACAAACAAACAAAAAAACCAAAAACAAACAAACAAACAAAAACCTGGAGAAAGAGTTTTAGTGCCAGCATGAAATTCTTTGTTAATACAGGTTTTTTTTTTACTCAGGTGAAAATTAACTCTTCAAACTGCAGATAAACAAAAGAGAATTAAAGGCAGGATGCTTTTTATTTGTTAGTGGGTTCCTCTGTCAGAAGGGAAGAATGGACCTTGTCATTCAAAAGAATAGGAATTCTGATAATATATGATGTTTTTTGTTATCACCTTTCCTCTGAGGCTGAATCTGCATAGATTCATTAACTAAAAAATCTTTGTATCATGTTCTTTTCTTTATGTCTCACAATAGAATTATTTCCTACATTGAAATGTATTTGGAAGTTATAACTATCAACAAAATGTACAAAGTTCTAGTATAGAATCAATATAAAATATAAGATTATCTCAGATTGTTAGAATTCTGAAATATGTTGTTTTATTACTACATTTGATTTGCATTTGGTGTCTTATATTTTGATTATTGAAGAGTATAAAGCTTGTAACTCAACATGTGAGAGATCCTTAATTCTTCCCATCCTTTTACAGTTGAAGTAACTGTGACCAATTTTATTATTGTAATAGTTCATCAGAAAAGGGAGCCATAGTGGCACAAAGGAAGATATTTCCTCACTGTCACCTCCCCCAACATAATCACATAACCATTTGTTTTCCCAAGCCATCTCAAATAGAAAAGCTCCATGTCACAGTAATGGTGTTGTTATAATACCACCCTCTCATGACAGATAACCTAGGATTTTCCTATATTTTGGAAATTCTGGAGCTCCGCTGGGAGAGAAGCTAAGACTTTTTAATTATAATCATTTGGAAACAGTTAATACACACTTTATTATTAGAATTTTTTTTGAAAACCAGCATTGTACATTACGGTATGAAACAAAGTTTTAGTAAAAATAAAGAAACATTCAAGTTTTATAACATTATTATTATAATGTTAATATATATTTGTACTTTCTGAAACAAATACCCACTTATAACAAATATGCTCATGATTTTATCAAAAATTCTTTATGTAAAAAATTGATTCAAGATGAAAAGAAATAAGGTTCGTATACTAGATTCTATTAACTTATATTGCTTATTCCTTCAGTTCAATGCCTGCATTGTATACAGACCACTTTTAAATAGATATTGACCAATGAACCAGTGACAATTCGCAAAAAGTTTTAGAATGAGATACAAGTAGCAGTCAGATAAGCTAATTCTTTTATGATCCTCATAATGAAGTCAGATCATTATATTGAAGATATCTTTTTTCATTTATGTTTCTATCAAATTATTCTCAATTGGTTTATGTCAAAAAAATTCTCAAATATTTTGTATCTTATGTGCTTTTATAGCAGAAATTTGCATTATTTTTATTTTAAATTATCCCTTATATTGATTTTTATAAGATTTGCTTAGAAAGTAACTTTTGATAACAGTACTTGTCAAAGAATTTTATCTGCCTACAGTAAATTTTCCAGAATGTGAATTCCAGAAAAAGTCAGTAAACTCTTGATATCTTTCACTTGAGCCTGAAATAGTTTGTCAACTGTAGTCTCATCGCACATATAATCACATTTTGTAATTATAAACATGATTGATATTTAAATCAGAAGAAAGTGATAATTTTTTTACTTTAGAAACGGGGCCTCTTCATGATGATCAAAAAGAATGTGAGAATGTTCCTCTTCTTCCCCCATGCACCAAAAACGAGAAAAAAATTGTTATGATAACTCTTGTATAATGACCACTGAAAGAAAATACTTATTGATATATGCCATAATAACTTTGGTTGTACAACTTACCCAGAGAGAAGTCCTACCTACAACTTTCAACTTCCTATATGAACTAATGATAATGATAATATCAATAATAATGATATCAATGTCATTTGTTTCTTGTATTCTTACAATGTGCCAAGTACTATATTAAGTGCTTAATGTATATTATGTTAACTAACACTCAAAATAACCCTATAATGTAGATACTGCTAGCATTTCTGCTCCAGTGAGAGGAAACCAGACCGTGGAGGTTAAACACCCTCTTGACCACCCTGATAGAACATGTCATTGCCAGGTCTTGAGTCCAAGTAGTTGTGCATTAGCAAATGCTCTTTAACGCCATCATTCTTTCCTCTTCTGCAAAGATAACTTCATCTTTCCTAAAGTGAAGGTTGGCCAAATCTAAAGATAGTTTTGTTAGATTAATGTTCTAATATGCATCTTTATCTCTAAGAATTTCTTTCCCACAGAAATTTTATGAGTAATTGTATTTGGCTGAGTTGAAGATGACATTCATTTAGTTTCCTGTCGGTTAGACACCACTACCCTCTGGAGTCTCTCTCTGATCTTTATACATACCAGCCTTTGTATTTTTAGTAAATATTGAAAGAATCTTGCAGTTGTTGTGGAATGCTTGTCCCAACCCAGGGACATAAAAATGTAAACCACAACTTTTAATTGTATAGAGCCCTGTGAGAATGAACATGAAGTTATCAACAATTCGTTTGGGTATATTCAAACTCTCTTGATGGACTGAGAATCCTCATATGGGGTCAGAAGGATGGAAAAGAAAAATGAGATCTTGAAACAAACAAGCCAAAAACAAACACATGAGTAGTTTGCTAGAGTGAATGAAACTGAGCAACAGGGTTCAGATTTAAAGGAGTTAACAGGACCAAGTGAAATATGATGTACTTCACATGCCATCAGAATCATTTGAGGAAATTTTTTAGAGTATATGGGTGGTAGGGTTTTGCTGTTAATTACTCTAATCCAGTAATCATGAAGTGAACCAGAAAATTGTATCTCTTAAACATCTCACTAGGTGATTTTGATCCATAGCCAAGGTTAGGAACCATTGCCATAAAAAAAAAGAACTGTGTCATAAAAGGAACGAGAACACTGCAGTGATAAATCCCTTTGAAAGAGCTTGTTCTAGGAGGCATAAAAAATCTCCTGTTGATCTGAGTAGATAGTCCAGAAGAAGTCTTCAGCTACAGAGAAGCAGCTGATGGGAGGCATGAAGATTGGGGCCCAAGGACTTGGCTAGCAATGAGAGCAGAAGACCAACAGTATCAGTGACCCAGAGAAATAGTGAAGGAAGTGATATTAAAAAGCTGCCTCTAGGAAACCAGGGACCTTCATCATCTTGTTTATTAATTATGCCCAGTATCTCAAACCCTATCTTGCTCTTAGTAGATACTCAGTCAATAATTGTTAAATAAATGAGTAAAGAATATTAGGGCCAAGGATTAAGAATGTTGCAAGAACCACAAAATAAAAAATTGTAACCAAACAACACTTACCTATTTACACATCACTCCAGATACCTAGATAATTAGATCTTTTTTATTATTATTGTTGTTGTTAATCTTGCAAATGAAAGCTTAGGGCTTTGAGATTTATAACACAACGCATTTAAGATACAATACACTTGTATTCACAGACGTGGCAAAGGGACAGTTAGATTTCAAATGAAACTTTTCGATATGTATTTCTTCTATTATTTGTGATCTGGTCTAAACCACCTGGCAGATGGGAATTCCAGACAATCGTAGGTAATGGATAAAGCTGTCTTCACCTAGTTGGTTAACTCAGCTTAGACCTGAGATTATTAAAATTCACGTTTCTCAAATATGATCTCAATTGACTGGTCCTCGGAGAAATATATATTTGCTAGTATAATCATAGAGGGCCAGATTCCTGGTAGGCACTTAATATTATCTGCTACAATAAAGATGAAACAAACAAATGTTTTGTCTCCATCTTTAGGACCTCAAACTAAAGGGAAATAAAGTATAATAAGTTCAAATATCAGTTATATTTATGTATATAAGGATTAAATATACTCTGCTACCTGAGGCAAAATATCAAGAACATTCTCACTTCTACTCTAAGGCAAATTATACAATTTCATTTATTTCAAATATTCTTTCAAGTAAGATCTGGTTATTATTTCTCCACTGGTTTATAAATGAAGTTTCTTAATGGAAGTTTGCAAATTCTTGATTTCAAATTGAGCTTCCTACTTCTCTTAAATATGTTCCTTAATCGGACATATTTAAAAATTTCTCTAATCACCAGGTTATGTAGAACTTAAGTTATTTATTAATTATTGCAAAGATATAGATCTCAAGATAGGTTTTTTTTTTTTTTTACATTTTCAGTCTATATAATTAGATATGACTACTTTTATCAATATTTTGCTGTCGTGTTTAGACAAAACATTAACACCAGATAGAACACTCTAAAAGTAAATTGTCTAGTCTACAAGGTGATTCTAAGACCTTATTTAAAATAAAAAATAAAACAGTATCTGAGTAAGATAGTATGTTCAGATTTGTGATTGACAGCTTTTTTGATCAGAGTGAAAATAAATCTTTTGCTCCACATGCAAAAGCAAATATCAAATTATAAAGTTCAGTTTCTTCTACTTTAAAATATTTGTGG
Organism: Pteropus vampyrus; assembly: GCF_000151845.1. Classification (NCBI taxonomy): domain Eukaryota; kingdom Metazoa; phylum Chordata; class Mammalia; order Chiroptera; family Pteropodidae; genus Pteropus; species Pteropus vampyrus. The sequence goes on from NW_011888807.1 coordinate 3,721,812, forward strand.
ATATCACATCATTATCCCTTCTTCCCATCTCTCAGATTTTCCTAGTACTGTATGAGATATGTTTACCTAGTGAAACATAGCCATGCCAGACAGGAACTCCCTGAGGCTAGTTCCAGTTCTTCAACATAGAGTTATAGACGTCCAGACATTTTCACTTCTACTTAAGATGATCTAACCATTCATTATATAGCAGACATTGAGACAGACACTAGACTCAGTTATTCAAAGTATAAAATCATTGTCAAGCTCTTGAACACATCTTGAAGAAAAAACTACATTTGATTTAAAGTGAGTACAATGATTACAAAAATAACTAAGTCCAAATAACAATAATCTTTTTTTTTTGGATGTTTCTCATTTGTTTTAATATCTAAATGTCAACATTTAGATTTAAAATTTTTTGTCTAACACTTACCTTGTAAGGCCAATTATGTTAGGAATAATTAATAAGAATGGACATGAAAATAAATAATTCTAAACATAAAACCATGCTTTCAAAATGTTATAAAAATTAGTAGGAAAGGTATAGATTTTTAAAAATAAATCATGGATTAATTGTCCTATATGAAAAATGTGAAATTATATCTCTTTCTCACAGTAGTCATAAAATTACAAAAATAAATTCTAGATTGGTTAAAATAGTAAAAACTATTTAGTGTATTTATGAATGTTTTTAAATGATGTTAAAATGCCATAAGTCCAGCAAATCCATAAGCTTCTTTGTGAGTCATGATATGATTAATTCTGGTTAAATTTGGTGAAATCTTTAACTACATTGTCATTTAAAAAAAAATTTACTTTAAAGAGACCCATAAAGTGAGGGAGGGTGTTGAGGGCTTAACAAGATGCAGTCTGCTTTTAAATGATCTGTTATTATCAAGGAGTGCATTATCAGAAGGAAAACAAGATAAAAAAGACAAGATAAAAAAGATCTCAAACTCATTTCCTTTTTGTGCTGTTTAGAACTGGCAGAAGTGATTCCAAGTAGCTCTTGACCAGCAAGTCAAAAGAATATTCTTTCAAGTTATTTTGAGAGTATCAGTTTTATGATAATGTAAGAGGTAAAAATGATAATATCTCAACTGGTGAATGGTGAAGGTGGAAATCAGTGTTTAGAAATATGGAAACAAAAATTTCAAAGGCTAGACGCTGAAAGCGAAGACAGTGTGGGTGTGGGTTCCCATGTAGTATGATTTGACAAGCACAGCACAGCTCCCCCTGGATCAACACTGATTCCCATTGACATGTCTGTTAATTGAGAGGAAGTGTTACAGGTATGAAAGTAGGAGTTGTGGGAGAAAAGATATAAAAATTTAGATGCAAATAGGATGAGTGACTGAAAGATCAGTGTTAAGACAGGTGCTGAATCCATATTTTATCTCATATTTTGTTTAAGGTTAGCTAGGAAAAGTAGAAAAGCAATATTAAAATATCAAAAAGAAAATATTCTACAATATTTATTATTAAGGTTACCTGTGGAGAATTCTGGGGAACTTGATCCCAAATACAATGAGCTTTCCTTTCCAGACAGCAGAAAGCAAGTGAGATAGGACTTTACTCCCTCCAAAATCTGGGCCAGAGATCTCTACAGAGGCCTAGGGACTATTGGAGGTGAGGTCAAAAATCTGTTCCTTATAAGTATACTAGTCTCTTTAGCCCCCAAGTGGCCAAGTGGGAGCTGAATGGATGAAGTACATCCTCCCTTCTCTAGATACTGACAATTACAAGCAATGAAGCTTCCTGCAGGTACCTTATTAATGGTATGACAACCTGCCAGTTTCTGTATCACTACCCACATCCACCACCTATGGCACGGCAGACACTTGTTGGAGTATCAACAGCTAGTATAGTGAAATGACAAGGAATATTGGCATCACATCTGAAGGGCCCACAGTCAGAACAAGCAACACATGTTTAGCCAAACAGAGATAGAGGAAGAGATAGATAACACTCTGCATAAGACAAATATAAATGCATTCTTAAAGAAATTGAGGTGAAGCTTCCCCCTATAAAAAGACTTTTGTAGCTTAAAATAATTGCTTTCCTAACAACAACAAACTAGTAGCTCTATTGAAAGAAAGAATAGTGAATATTCAAACCCAAATTAGTGGTTGAAAGATGAAAGGCAAGCAGTATTTCAGAGCAAAGAACAAAGTACAAAATTATAAATGAAAGGATGAGAGATTGAAGAATGTAGTCACTTGGAATTATATGAAAACTAGTTTTATCAAATGAAATATAAACTTATGAAGGAAAGACAAGAATTTACCAATTGAAAGAAATTTTTCCCGAGGAAAGACTTCTCAGAGAAAAAGCTCACTGAATTCAAGGCAACAATTTTGAGAAAAAGCACACAAAACTAGTCGTTTCCTGATAAAACCTCTGAACTCTAAGAATCAAGAGGAAAAATGTAAAATTAAGGTAAAAAAAGCCAAGGTGCATAGGAAGAAAAAAAATTATGTTACCTTCAGATTTATCTGCAACTCTGAATTGAGCAGAAAACAAAAAAAAATCTACACAATTCTGAGATGAAAGGACAGCGACAACAAAGTACTGTACTCAGTAAGTTATCATTTGGCAAATTTATTTAATAATAATCAAAAATTCAAGGAGTTTATTATACAAGGCTATCTTTTGAGGAAAAGAGTCAAGAAATGTATATGTCATTCAGGGTTCTTATTGCCAGCAACAGAATATATTCTAAATGTATAAGCAAAAAATAATTTATTAAGGGGAAATAGATGGGCACAGAATTTCTAGAAAGCCCAGATTATCACAATTAAATACTATGTACTAGTTCTGGGATTACTCTAGAAAAAAAGTAACAAGAAAAGTCTCATTCGCTATCCTCTAAATTGTGTATAAAAATCAATAAAAAGGCCTATATGAAAACATAATAGCTAGTGAGAAAGGTTACCTGAGAGGAGAAAAGACAGAGTGGGAATAAAATGTGAAAGCGAATGGCCATATTTTTCTCTATAAACTTGGATATTTTGGGGATATTTTACAATTAAAATATTTTTAAGTATTATAATAAGGTAGAATATAGCAGAATTTTCTTTACATGATTTCAAAAAGAAAATAAAAATTAAAATTGATGTAATGTTAGATAATTGTTTTGCCTTTTGGGTGATCAATGGTTATTATTTCAATTAAAGAGTGGAAATTCTAAGCAAGGCATTCAACATGGCTTAATAAAGCAAGAGACTGCCAGGTAGATTTGATCAGTGTGAATTAAACATTGTGTGTATTTGAGGGATAAGAAATTAAATGTGATGTGGGCTTAGCTTGGCTCTCTTCTACTCAGGCCGACTGTAATAAAAGACTCACTTTGTTTTATTGGAAAATATATCTACTAGTATGCCAAGGTCATCACAATGTAATTGCCTCAGATTTCAATCAGTGATTTATCAAATATGAATACCCTTTGAGGAGAAATGTATAAAAACCTGAGCTCTTGTGTAAATGATATCTTGTGATTTGTATAGCAAAATATATCACCAGCGTCCTTGTAAAATACACATGTAAACCATGAGGTCAAGAATCAAAATGTATTGCTCATTCTTCAGAACAGAGATGATAACTAAAATATAGTAGAAATATGAATGCATTATATTTTAGAATGAATTTGATGATTTGTCAGTTTGTTTGCTAATCTTTCAGTTAAAATGTTTTTAAATGTGTAATATGATGTCTTAGCAAAATTTTTAAAAAGCCCTTAAAATCCTATAAAATGACACTCTTCAGCTCTCTTTATTGGTGGGCAGAGCAATTCATCTTAGAAGAGAACTTGCTTGTTCAATGAAGATTCACTAGAATGTTCCCTCTGTAGTTACATATGCAAATATAAACCAAATAGGAAGCTGCTATGTCTGGAGAGTAGTGAAGTAAAACATCTGTAGCTTTGAATTTTCTCAAAGCTGCTTGAAATGTTGAACTGATTAGTAAGATGAAGGTGGACATATTTAAACTGGGACAAATAAACCTGTTGAAAGGAAAGAGATTGAGACCATAGCCATTTTATTTTGATATTTAAATTATTAAAACTTCTCTGATAGAATGTCATTAACCTAACTGACGTTGACTGAAAGGACATTTTCTTAAAGACACCCCAAAACTAATTATTTGTATGTGGTAGTTATAAGCATATATGCACTAAAACAGAACTCCAAAATACATGAAGCAAAAACTAGAAATAGAAGGAAACTTCATCAATCTGATAAAGGACAGCTATGAAAAACCCACAGCTAACATTATACTTAGGTGAAAGTGTCACTGTTAGAGTGAGGTGAAATCTGGCGTTGCCCCAGTGACATGAGGGAGAAGGAGGAGGATGGTGTGCATTGTCCCTTGGTTCTTTCCCCCTGACTCCGAAAAGAATTACAGTTTGGCGAGATTTAGAAAAAGTAAGATTTACTGATAGTATATTTTAGAAGGAGACAAGCCATGCTAGGGAAGGCTGCAGCCCTGTGGAATTTAGGAGGTGAAGAGATAAGACAGAGTACACCCAAGGGAGGGGCGGTTTCTAGCCAGGAGAGCTGTAACAATGCAGAAATAGGAAGGTCTGTTTATATTTGGGCTGCTAGTCATGGGAGGTCCTAGATGTTCCATATGGAAGGTCACTTTGACTGATACCTGCCTGCTTTATAAAGCATTGCCTACTGTGTATGTGCTTACCCAGAATTTAGTCTGTAATGATTAGATTCATGAACTTCCAGGCATAGTCATGAGATTATAATGATGGTATAATGAGGCTGAAGTTATGGGCGGCACTTTCTGCCCATGTGTTTGTAGCTGGTTGAGCCAGCAGCTTTTATAGCCTTTGTGCTCTAGGATTTGTGATAATTTATAACCTTAAAAGGGAAGTGTTTCTGGGAGGTCCTTAAGGAAGCTCTTCAAGGGAGGTTTCTATGATTACAGATCTAAACCTTGGCTCCTGTCACTCATGCCTGACTAACTAACAAAAGATTGAATTCTTTCTACATAAAATCAGGGATAAGGCAAGGATGTTCACCCTTGCCACTTCTGTTCAACATTTTCCTGGACATTAGAGCCAGTACAGTTAGCCAAAAAAGAACTAAAAGGCACCTAGATTGGCAAAGAAGAAGTAAAACTATCTCTGCTTACATATGACAGCATCTTATATATAAAAAAACTGATACTGTGAAATCCTCTAAAAAGCTATGAGAACTAAAAAACAGTTTGTTTTTTAGTTCTCATAGCTTTTTACCATTTATTAAACAAACTGTTTTTTAGTTCTCATAGCTTTTTACCATTTCAAATGAAAAAATTAATTTTATTTTCAATAATAATATCCAATTCATACAATATCCAAAAATAAAAATCAAAACAAACTAGTTCAAGTTTTCAGGGTACAATGTCAAATGCAAAAACTAATTTTATTTTCAATAATAATATCCAATTCATACAATATCCAAAAATAAAAAACAAAACAAACTAGTTCAAGTTCTCAGGGTACAATGTCAAATCCAAAAACTAATTTTATTTTCAATAATAATATCCAATTCATACAATATCCAAAAATAAACTTAAAACAATTCCATTTACAATAGCAGTGAAAATAATAAAATACTTAGGAATATACTTAACAGAATAAGTTCAAAAAAATAAACTGTAAAAAAAACAAAACGTTGTTGAAAGTAAAGAATACTTAAATAAATGGAAGGGTATTTCATATTCCTGTATTGAAAGACAATATTATGTCTTCTTTGCAGAAATTTACAAGGTAATACTAAAATTTATGTGGAAATTCAAATGACCTAGACAAACATAATCTTGAAACAGAATAAAAGATATAGAGGACTCACTTTCCTCTATCAAAATTTACTACAAACCTACAGGAATCAAAACAGTGTGGTATTGGCATAAAGAGAGATATACAGTTCAATTGAATAGAATTTAGATTTCAGAAAAAAAAACCTGTCACACTTATGATCAATTGATTTTCAACAAGAGTGTCAAGAAAATGCAAAGGGGAAAGAATAGTCTTCAAAAAATGGTGCTGAGACAACTGGCTATCCATATACAAAAGAATAAAATTGAATCCCTTTCTTGTACAATACATATAAATTAACAAAAAGATTTATAGAACTCAATGTAAGAGGAAAAGTTATAACTTTCTCTGAAGGAAATATAGAAGTGAATCATTTTGACTTTGGTTTAGGCATAGCTTTCTTAGCTATAACACAAAAGTATAAGTGACAAAAATAAAGATTTATAATGAAAAAAGGATAACATAAAATAGTGAAAAGACAACCCACGAAATGGGAGGAAGTATTCACCAATCATGTCTCCGATTAGAGACTCGTATTTAAAATACAGACAGAATTCTACAATTCAATACCGAAAGACAAAAACCCAGTTAGAAATTGGGCAAAGGCTATAAGTTCCCCCAAAGAAGATATACCAATGGCCAATAAGCACTTGGAAAGTTGTTCAACATTAGATGTTAGGGAAATGCATATCATAACCACAATGAGATTTCACTTCACTTACACTAGGATGTTTATAATAAAAAGTGTTGGTAGGGTGTGGAGAAATCAGAACACTCATATAATGCTGGTGCAGCCACTCTGGAAAACAGTCTGGCAATTTCTCGATAGGATAAGCACAGAGTTCTCCTAGATTAGGTATAAAGAAGAGAAATGAAAACATATGTCCTCACAAAACTTACACGAGTGTTCACAGCAGCATTACTAATAAGAGCCAAAAAATAGAAACAACCCCAAATGTCCATTAACTGAATAACAAAATATGGTATATCCATACAATGGGTTATTATCAACAATAAAAAGGAATCAAGTATTGATCCATGCCATTCTTGAAAACATTATGCTAAGTAAAATAAGCCACTAACAGAAGTCACTTTGTCTGATTCCATTTATATGAGATAACCACAGTAGACAAACGTATAGAAACAGAAATAGATTAACTGTTGCCTAGAGCTGTGTCAGATGGGAGAAATGAAGAGTGACTGTTAATGGGTATGAGCATAATGAAAATGCTCTAAAATTAATTGTGGTGATAGTTGCGTAGCTCTGTGAACATACTGAAACCCATTTAAATGGGTGAAATTTTATGGTATATGAATTATATTTTAATAAAACTGTTTTACATTAAAAACAAACAAAAACAAGTGACTATTAGGAAGAGACTTGTTCTAGCTATACCTGGGATTTTCATTTCATGTTAATTTTTCTTTTCATATTTTATCTTTTCCATGGTGAATGAAACATCATCTCTTTGGTGGTGTTTACAAATATCCTATGTGTTCTGCCATATTACGCAGACTCCCTTGTGGTGGGCTGTATCTGTGTTTTAATTTCCGACAAATGACCATTGACAAAATTTATGCTTGACACTTCTTTGACAAAGCATTTATAGGACAGTGTTTTTCATTTCTCTCAGTCTTTGATGTGGGAACTTCATAGATACTAAAGTCACTGCTTAGAAGAAGGCTTCCTTCTTTCTCATCAGTTTTCGTATGAGGAAAAATAAACCATTTAATTATGTTAAACCACTGAGATTTTAGAAATTGTTACTGGGGCATATCTTAACCTAACTCGACTAATATAGCCAGCGTTACACCAATTATAAATAGAGGAAAATGGATTTTAAAAAATTATATGTAGTTTACTGGAGATGTAGTTTAATGTTTGAGTAATTATATATTTTAAATTTAATAAAGAACATTTTAAAAGTAAATACTATGAAACATTCTTTGTTAATTTAAATGATAAATAGAGGTAAATTAGTCAGTGCCTCTATGGGCAATATGTGGCACACTTATACTGAGAAATTTGAAAAGAGTATAATAAAAGGCATGGTTATGATATAGGAAAACCACAATGGATAGTAGCCTGGGGTAGTAAAAGCAGGGCTTCATTTCCACCCCTATTAATGAAGGCACCTGGGGATGAGACAGTTAGCACAGACTAGAGAGAGAATTGTCTGGAAAGTGATGCCGCAATGAAGTTGTTAAAATTAATCAGAGTAAAGCTATGCGACAGCAACATGATAGGGAAGGAACTGAGGTCAAAAGTACAACTGAAAGCCCTTTCTTCCCTTTTTCAAAGCTCCCACCATTGCCTTGTATTGACAGAATCTAACTAGAAGTCCATGGTCAAGGGAAATTTGTATGGTGGTCTATACTGGTCATCCTCTCTGGGTACAAAATTAGGTGAAAAGAGTGAGCATAGAGTTGGAGAAGCATATGTGAGAACTGCAACCTATGAAGTGTTAATGACAGAAATTTCACTAAATCATGGGGATTGTATGGCACAGAGAAAAAAAGCATTGACTGTTATGGTGATTCTCAATTTTTAGCTTGAATCAGAATCAGCTAAAGGACTAAAAACAAACTAATGGGCTCCCTTTAGAGTTTCTGGTGAGTAGGTTTGGAGTGAGCTCTATGAATGTGCATTTCTAACAAATTTTCAAATGTTATTGATGCTTATTGGGAGCCACCTATGAGAATCACTGAATTATAGAATCACAAAAACCAGATTTTGAATCAAGATTCTGCTTTTTAGTAGCTTAGAACCATGAGTAATTCTCCCAAACTCCTCTGATGTATAGAGATTTATCTATTCTATTATTACTCAATCAATTATTAATTCATCTGTTTTTAAATGATGTTTCTGTTTATCTTGAATGACTTTGTAGACATTATTGTAAAATTACATGAGAAAATCCCCAGTGTATTGTTTGGTACTTGATAAATATGAATGCACGTTACTTGTTTTTATTCTAATATGTTTAATCTTTTAAATTAATTGAACTATAAATAATAAAAAATAATAACAAAGCTATATGTATTATTCTAAATTAATGATAAATATATGTTAATTTATTAATCTTAAAATAAATTATTTGTGTATATAATTGTTACTAAGGCAGCAAATGTATACATAATAGCTATGTGATATTTTGTGCCTATCGACTCTGTATAAACATGCTGCAGCCATATTTTAATTATCTCTTGAGAAATGACTCTCATGCTTTACTTCAAGGCTAATGGTAAACAAAATTAATAGTTTGCTCCATATAATAGGCAATAATGGATCACCTTTTTTAATAAGTTAGTAATGTTTCATTCACACTGTACCCTCTGGGAAATTAGATGTTCAGGATAAGTATAACTTTCCAGATAATTAATGGCTAATCACAGAAATAAAATATTTACTCTTTCTCACTGCTTTTATAATACTCTGAGACTATAATTTTTTACTTTTTAATTTTTTTATTTCATTTTTTCAAAAATGATTAAGTCATTTTAGGAACATTGTGTTGTACCATGCTCTACTACGATGATGCATGCAGAGACCTTTGAGTCGAATTGGACTTAACATTTCCCTATAGTTAATTTTATTATTCTACCTCCTTTATCCAATCATAGAGGAAAATTGGGAAAATGTAATGCTGTTTTTACTAAAAATGGGCTCCAGTTCTTTTTGTCTTTATATTTGCAGCCCTTCTTGTCTGCAGTCCTTCTTGTAGGCCTGAGGTCACTTTTTGCAGCAGTTAATATGTTTCCATTCACCCATCACTATCCTCTATAGGTTCTAGTGTATTCTCTCCAACAAGGGAATAATTGGAAACTAAGAAATTGTTTTAAAATAGTCAAATATATTCTGTGTCACAGGTAACTTATGGGGCTGAGGGCTAAAATTTTAAACTTGAAAGAGTTGACTACATTTGTCTGCTCAAGTTTCTATAACAAAATATCACAGAATGGGTGGCTAAGAAAACAGATTTTTTTTTTTTCTCACAAATATGGAGGCTGGGAAGTCCAAGATCAAGATGCCAACAGGGTGGTATCTGGTGAGGGTTTTTCCTGTAGTCTGAAGATGTGCTCACCTGGCCTTTCCTTGGTGTACGCATGGGACATAGAGACAGGGAGAAAGAAGGAGAGCACTCTGTGGTATCTCTTTTTATAAAAACAGGAATCCTATTGAATCAGAGTTGCACCCTTATGAACTCATTTAACCTTAATTAATTCCTTAGATGTCCCCATCTGAACCACAGTGGGGTTAGGGATTAAACTATGAATTTTGGAGGATACAAATATTAAGTCAGTAACAGTGACCTTATGATGTGATTATTTATTTGCAAGTTTAAGATTATTTCAAGATGATATTGCTTCAAGTAATGACTGCCACATAAGAGATGTGATTTTTCTATTGTATGACAGTTGTATTGTTCACATTTGTTTTATGATTTGTTAATAACTATTATTTACTTAAATATTAGAACATTTGAATTAGAATAACAGCTATTTCTGGCTTCTTGCTTTTATTTCTTTCTGCTTTCTACAAATCTGTGCATAAGATCCCTGGGAGATAAGAACCTCTGGCTCTCTTGTTCTTTGCAGTATCCCCAGGTCCTGGGATAATGAATAGAATTGATTGGATTCCACTTTTTTTTTTTTAACTTTAAAAAAGAAAGCCCCTTTTAATAAAAGTGGAAAATTTAACGGCCTCCCTTCAAAAACCCAAATAAAAAAAATAAAACAAAACTTGTTTAGGCTTCCTTAACCCCCTCCCCCCAAATCAGACAAACAAAGGAAACTATTAAAACGTCACTTTTGTGATGGTAAAGGAGGCAAAAGGATTCAACATAAGCAAAAAAAACTATATCTGGAGCAAAGATGATTATAATTATCTGTTTTCTGGGCCCAGATATTTTGATATAATGGGCCCAGGTAGGGGCCTAGGCCTCATTGGATTTGAAACATTCTTAGCTGCTTTAATGTGCAACCAGGATTCACAATGACTGCTGTAGACTAATGCCTGGTAGATAGTAGATGTTCAATAAATATTTGTGATAAATGAGTTACATGCATGCCCTTTATAAGATATTTATTGAATGTCTTAAATGTTAGTTCAATGATAGCATCCATGATATGAAAAGTCACTGCATTTAAGACCCTCACAGAGATGTGGATGTAGTTCTAAGGTTTTATACTGAAATATCATAATCACCGTCATACATAATGTGACACTGAATCAATAGTAATCATCCTACTCCTTAAGACTTCTTCTCCTCTTCCTGTGCTCTCTGAGCCGAAGACAATAATACAACTGGCTCTTTCACCCTATCCCAAAATCCTTGGATCATCCTAAATTTCACTGTTTCTTTGCTGTTATTTCAAATTTATCCCCAAGGCTTGTTTTTTTAACTTTCTATTTAATGTTAACTTTTATTATTTTTCTTTCTTTCTTTACACTGCCACTGCCATAGTTAAATCCATTATGATCTGCACTCTGATTACTGAAACAGCATCCTAACATCTACCAGCTTCTGGTTTTGACCCCTTACAAGCCATTCTCAAATTGTTCTAAAGCACAAAACTGAATGTATCAGTCCTTTCCTGGCTTAAAACCCTCAATGTTTATTTTATTTATTTTTATTTTTAATTTTTAATTTTATTTAGCATAAAATCCATATCCATACATTTTATAGGACCATACAATAAGAGACCCTTCTTTCTCCTCTAGCTGTATTTATTAAGGGGGGCTTACTTGTGCTTCACTATCTAATTCTAACTAACTACATCCTGTGTCTTGAATTAATCTCTTTCTCTCTCACCCCCGACTCTCTTGCCTTTTGTTATTTCCTGTTTATAAAGCTTATCTTCTCTTTAATCTCAGCCTCATTTTATTGTATGTGGAATCCTACTTTCTTCTTACTAAATATAATGGAAACTTTCTAGGCCTTAACGTCCTAACGTGATCACTACGGCATTCTTTCCCTTTGACACCACTGGTGTCACCGCTGTTTCCTGAATGTCCCCGCACTAAAATTCTCCTATATACTCCTTCCCAGTGAACTTTTTGAGAAAAAAAAAAAGAGCTTTTTTTTTCTCTGCTTATAGCATAATTTTTGATGTTACTCAGGTTTCTTTCTTGATCACTTTCTTTTCTATTTTATATGCAAAGAATTGATTGGTAATTTTTAGTGAGCAGTTTAACTAAACCCTTCTGTTTGACTTTTTCATACATCCTTTTCTACCCTCGAATTCTCCAAACCTTTACCTTTCTAATGCACAGAAGTTCTGGCTTCTTATTTCATTAAGAAAATGCAAGCAATCTGAAAAGAAATTTCATAAGTTCCCATGACCACATCCACCCTCATCAGAGTCTGTATTGTCTCCTATAACAATAAATTGTATGTTCATAGTCAAGTCCAATCTTTTTATCTGTTTAATAAATTGTGCTAGCATGTTTGGCTGAGCAGCCAATCTAGGAGCCTGGGAGTTGGTTACTTATCCTTCCCCATCTGAAGGGGCTCTGCCTGAATACAATATTTTTAGGGACCTGGGCTCTGTTGTCCCTGAAGCCTGAGTATCACACCCCAAAAGGCCTATGGTGTCTGGAAGCTGGTGTTCTCAGGTAAGCCATCGCACAACAGGTTGCTAAACTGAGATTGATGTCTCCATCACAAATATTTCCTCTCCATGAGGTTGTTCTAATGTTTCAAATTTAAAAAGGTAGAAGAGCAGAGAGCAGAGCATGGAGAACATTGAGGTAACTGGTGACTTGGTGATTTGACAAGAGTAATTTAAATGGTGTTTAGGGATAAAAATATGACTGAAGTAGAATTAGAGAGAATGAGGGACTTAGTTATTGCTTAGGTTGAAAATGTTTCTACTGAAAACTGTTTCTTAATTTCATACTGGGTGAAATGTTTTTGATCTCAATAACCTACCTACTTCCCTGACTACTCTACATTATTGCAATTACTTGGAATTCAGATTTTAAAATGTTAGCTCTAACCTCTAGGATGGACCTAAACAGTTTGATTTGTCAGTTAAGAAAATATTTGGCTCAGTAATAGCCTGGAGTCAATGAGGTTAAGATGCCAGAACTTCCTATATAGAGAAAGGCATACTATATAGAGAAAGGAGTCCAACGACTAAGCCCTAAGGGGATTCAGTGGCTCCCACATTAGTGTTTTCATCCAGTGTTTAGGGTATGTTGGGGCTATTTCTTTGAAGTAGAAGACAATTTAGTACACTTTGGATGCCATTCAGAAGAAGCCAAATTTTAGTGCTTTGGGATTTTGTTAAAACTTAGATGGTTCTATTCTGTCTCATTTACTGAGAAATTCATAATGCTGTCAGTTTTGAGTGGAACCTGCAGCAAGAGAAGACACATCAGCCTACCCAGTCTGAAATGCAAGCTGTTCTTCCATTTGTACCTAGTGGTATAGCATAATTAATCATGAAGAAAATTTTTTGTAACAGAGAGGGAAACTCGATGGAGCCTCTGGCAAGTCCCAATTGAATAATCAAGGGCAGAGCTCATACCCTTTTCTCTAATTATATACCGAGGCTATCTTATCTATAAAATTATAATCATGGATATTACCCAAGGCATTTCATTGTAAAATTGAAATGGTATATTTGAGACCAAACTCTCAAAGATCTAGATTGCACTAGTAATTATCATAAGCAGATGGCTCAAACTCACAAATACCTAATCTTACAGCTTCACCACTTCTTACTCAATCCACATCTAAGGGCTCATGGAGAAAGTTCCTTAGGACTAACTGAAGGGGGAAAGCAAAGACTTGGTTTAGATGGGTATACACAGTATAATGTTCCACTGGAAAGTGCATAGTTGCTGCATGACAGCCCAACTTGAGAACCTGTAGAAGACAGTAGTGAAAAGAAAGCTTTTCTTGACCAAATATCAAGCAGTGTATCTAATTATTTTATATATACAAAGATGATGTATGCCATAGATCTATATTGATTCATAAGTAGTAGCTAAGTTTTATCTTACTAGAAACATAAAGAATAAAATTGGAATATTTATGAAAAGGAGGATTGGGAAAAATATGGATGGAGCAAAATATGGATGGAGCAAAAAGAATGAGCAAAAAGAGAAAGAATTCATATATAAAGTAGATACCTTCCAGAAGCATCCACTTTGGAGACTTTCCATTACGAGGTAGGCAAGCTGAACAATCCTGATGACGTCAGTCGACCTCATCCTTTAAATGCCCGACTGTCTCCTCAATGGACTGTGTATAAAGAAGACATGCAGGTAGAGATATGGCCTAGGCATTGGCTCAAAAGACATATATTTTCCCTCATTAAGATTGATCTGGCTACCACCTACCCAACCTGTCAAATAGATGTTACAGTTAGATTTTGTCCCTCTCCTCAGGTGTGAGGCAATGACTTGTCTTCATGGGATTACATATTTCAAATATGAACTTGCCTTTCATGTCTGAAATACTTCTGCCAGAACATCCATTAGTAGATTTATAGAAGGCCTTGTTATCTCACACATTATTGTCTCCAAACAAATGACTTATTTTGCTGTGAAATAAATGTAACAATGAGTTCATGTATGTGGGATACATTGATCCTACCACTAACTTCTCAGCCAGAATAAAATAATTCCATAGAATAGTATTATAGCCATTTGAAGATTCACTTGTGTCCTATAGTTATAATGAATTCAATAAATGATTCCAATTTCTCTTTAGCTAGAATGTATAAGTCTGAGAACCAAAGTAAAGATAGGCCCCTTTCATTTATATACTTAATAATCCATTTCTCTAATGGGTTTGCTGCTTGTCTCTGCAGCCTTGAACTTGGTGGGTTTGAAGGTGTTAATAGCCAAAGGAGGACTGCATATGCTAGGGAGCATAGTCATGGTTCTGTAAATTAGGTAGTTGAGACTACCTACTGGCCATTTGGGGTCCCTCATGCTGCTGAAACAGGAGTAGAGAATAAGGTCAGTTTACTGGTCACAGTGTTTATTTCTAATCATGAAGAGGGAATTGGTCTGCTATTCTACCACAGAGACAAAGGACTAATGCAGAAGATTTGAGAGAGACCTCTTATTATTCCCATGTTCAGTCATAGGCATCAATGGAAAACTGCATCAATCCAATAAAGACAAGGTACAGTGAGGACTTGGATCCTATAATAATAAACATTTGGACCATTATACCAAGAACAGATGCTGTCAAAAAGGTAAGAGGTGGTGTCAGAGAATAAGAAAAACGTAGAATGATTTGAATAATAATTTAAAAAGCTGTAATTATCAGTTTTAGGCCTTATAACCAGGCACATAGTTGAGCACTATGGCAGCCAAAACTTAACTTTTCTCACTACCATATCTAAAAAGTAAAGAGGATGGCTAATGTTATAATTGTGATCCCATGGGGGAAGTATAATCGAATTGAGATTATTTTTCTGTCTCCCTGGGCTGAGAATATTTTCCTCTGAGCAAATATCTGGAATGGATGAAGATTGGAAAAAGTGGTAGAATATACTTTATATTCTCCATTTGCTCTCCTCTACTTCCAGGTTAACTCTTCACACTCTACTACCTACTCTATGTCATTAGAAGCCAGCCCTTGCAGATTTAGTTGCCCCCTGATTTCTGGCTTTTAATTGGATTTGGCTGATGAAAACACCAACAGGCAATATTGGAGGGTTGGTGGAGAGAGAGGTTGGGTTGCATTTCTGGTAGTGGCTGTGTCTGTCTACAAGGAGAGTTCCTGTTGAGTGGTTCTAATTCAGACTGGACTCTCATCTTTCCCCTCTTACTTTTTCAGGAACATGGGAGATAAAGATTACCACAGTTGCAAGTAACTGTGTCTCAATATTCTTTTTTTCCCCCCTCAGTACTAAGTATACTCCTAAGGAGTTTATTCATTAAATTAACTTTAAAATCTTACATGAGTATACCCTCTATTTACAATAGACTGACTACTTACACTTTATTACAAGCAACCACAAGCAATAATTTATATAATCATAATACTCTTGCAAATTATCGATGAACAATATCCTACTCAGACAAGTGAATAATTTATCTCAGAAGCCCAACTAGAGGATTTCTATTTTGGGACTACCACTGGTTGTAAGAACGATATTGGTTAATGAAAACCAGTTATGAAAGTGGTACTCTGAATATTTAAACAAATATAATTAGTTCAAGGAATCAGTTATGTAGACAACGGAAGAGTCAAATCAGTTGATTCTGTAAAAGAGAACCCAGAGTGAGCACTAGCAAGAATCTTTTACTGCTGCTAGGTTGGAGGGGCAAAGGAAGAAGGTATTGTTTCCAGAGCCAAGAGCCTGGATCCTCACTGGAACATGGAACTACAGGAGGCCGATTATTTGGAAGCATTTCCTATCAGAGATGCCATCTGATCCTGCCAGTGATTCTCTTGCCAAATTCATCCAGAAGGAGTCTGGAAAATGCAGCCTGGATAGGTCAGTGTTTGTTTACTACTAAGCAGAGCAGGGGAAAAGGGAGGAATTCATTTTGGTCATATAAGCCAAGGGGTGCGATGTGCTATACTGAACTCTGGCTCACTTAAGAGAGACTAATTTTCTAACATTCATCAGAGTACTAAGGGATTAAGTCTCAGCCTGAGTATTTGACTTGCTCTTTCTTTCTTAGTGTAATTTCACTTTAATTCAGTGTAGGTTTGTAGAAAGCAAAGATAACAATCCCAAGCAAGTCATATAAATATAAGATTTATTACTTAAACCAGGAGGAAAAAAAACAAAAACAAAAAACGTTAAAACAGTAATAGGAATGCACCATTCATCCAAAGAAAAATTCCTAACAGTTCTAAGGGTCTCTACACTACTTTCACTTCTATTATTTTGCAGCTTCTTAAGAGTCCAAATTCCAACCTAAAAATTTTATTCAAGAGAGAGAATTCAGAGCTCTTTCTCTTGGTTAGATGACATATGGCATAAATGACTGTGGGTCAATTTTAGGCATCTATAAAACTGAAAATCTGACATTCAAAATAGTCATAACTCAGTTTAAATATGTGATGTTCTTTCAATCAATAGCTAACAAAGATTAGATTACATAAGTAACCCTTAGCTGAAAGTTCAGAGTTGCTGCCATCGTGACCTTGGTTTTGGGGGTAAGCACCAACAGAAACAGGATTATACTTGTCCTCAGAAGAACCGAGTATCTGTCTTTTATTTTTTGTTAAAACAACTTCCTATTACATATTTCTTTTGACTAATAATCAAAGCCTTTTCCCAGATTAACAAGACATCCTGATGGTAGAAATCTGAAGGTGGCATTGCTTTCCTATGAATCAGAATGTCACATATCGACCTCAGTATTTGTTTTTCTTGACACTTATATGTGGCCATTGATAAGAGTAAATTTTGAGTGTTAGTGCTCACCCTTAGAAGCATCCTACAGATAGCTATCTTAAGCTGCAAGATTTAATTTATTCGATGTGAATAATAAGGCATTTGTCTTCTCTATTCAAGAAATTATGTCTAGATTATAACTGGTAAATATTCACCAATAACAATTCTATAACCTTCCTGAAATACATCCCAGTGTTGTGAGGGGATTCTTCTTAGTCTGAAGCTTTAGACTAGATTCCTTTTCCACTGTTTTCAGTAAAAATAAAATTATAACTCACTGTTTTCTCATAACATTCTTTTTCAAGCGAAAAGTCACTTACTGTTTCTTATCAGTGTCTGCTTTTACCTTTGTAATTTCAATTCTACTTTTAATCAAATATATCTTCTATTACTTATATATTAAGTAATATATTAATTGCTAATAATATATATTAAGAACTATAACATTCTTACAAACTCTTTTTATATATAATTTTTGTTTTTTGCATGTGTATCTATATTTGTTAACTTTTAAATATAAGATCTAAAATGTTTCTTCTTTCTGCTTACTTCTATTTTTTTCCAAAGCACTTTGCTCACACCTTTATAAATAAACTCACATTCTATTTACATTTCTACTTTTTCACCATGTTCAGAGGGCAGGATGAGATTTCTTATCAGCATTTTGGTTCAGAGTGCCTCTTACAGATGGCAGAGAGAAGAACTCAACTACTTGATTTAATGGATGAATGACTGTAAGAATAAATGTAGTGCTTACATGTAAGGTAGCATTTAATTGCTAGACAGAAACTGCCAACTTCTATATCTGATCCATATTTAGCTCTATATTAAATAATTAGTCTGAAGATAGACTAATTTTCAACTAAAAATAGGATGATAATTTTCTTATTATAATGAAATAGAAAATCCTCATTTATGGTTATTTAAATCTTTCCTTAATAAACTATGAGATTCACATAAACAGAAAATGAATTAATTTTGTTCTGTTATTTCATCAGTGCCTAACAATGATCAAAATAATGAATGTTCTATAAATCTCTGGTACATCATTTAATATTTTTGAAAGGTGATAGCTTATACATTTTCTATAGTTGCAATAACAGAATAAATAGAACAATAGGTAACAAGACAAAAAATAACTAAAAATTATTTTAAAATTTTTGTTCTTAAAAGAAATAATAACGAAGATAATAATAGTTAATTCTCTTTGGTCATTTATTATGGGCCAAAGATAGTAGTAAGAACTTTATATGGATTGCATATTTAGCTCCCAAACAAACCTCTAGTGTAGAGAATCTTTATTTTATAGATAAGAAATATGAAATACAGAGACTGAGTAAATCTAGTGCCTCATAACTGGCCCTGTCAGTATTTAAATCCATGTAATTTGACTCTACTGACCATAATCTTTACCATTATGCTATGTTAACTCTCAAAGCATAAAATGATCTTAATATTTGAATAAATGCTAATGTACTTCAGGCAAAACACAGACCCATGTATTTGTGTGGTAAGGTGAATCAGGTTGAAGGTGTTCTTTCCTTTTATTTGATATATATCTATTATGTTCTGCAACAAAATGGGCTATTCTACTTCTCAGGGATACCTTCTGCATGAAAGCTTTATACACTTCTAACAGACCTGCTACTGGGAAGTACTAAACACATTTAACAAATTCAGCCAAAACTGGGACACAAAATGGATCCTGTCTTCAAAAATTGTCCATCATTTTAAAGATTTGTTTGCGTATTTTCTTTCCTGAGGGAAACTCTACTAGGTTATTTTGCAACTTTAATTTACCACTAAGAATCAATCAGAGTTCCATTTCAGTTTATAGTTATGCTACACAATTTTAAATTATTAAAAAATCATTAATACATGTAATAGGTACATATTTTAAGGGGATTTGACTATAATAGGCTATTAACTCGACAAGTGACATTTAATATTTCCTCCAAAAATACTGTTATTGTAAGAGTTACATTATTTGTGAAATAATATGTAGCTATATTGATAGCATAAATCTATAATAGACAATAGACCAAAGTTGGAATTTGCCTCAACAAGAACAATAAATTTATCAATTGTGCTAGGTGTTTTATTTAGTGCTTGCTTGTACTTTCATTTTGGATGTTAAATTATATATTTGATAGTCTCTTTTCTTCTTTTTTTCTTGTTTGTTTATATATTTATTGTAGAAGACTAGGGGATAATTTTTTTTTTAAATGCAAGATTTTACCTTGAATCTGTTTGTCTTTTTAGGAAATATATGCCTTCCTTTAAGTTAGGGGAAGAAAGCATGAACATGTTTCCCATTAACTCAGAAAGTACTACAGAACTAAGTGTTTGGGGAAAGGGGTAAAATTTAAGCATATTTCTTAAAATACACTGAAATCACAGTGGAAGAAAGTAGGTCTCCCAATTCTCAGCAAGTTGCCTATAAATCTGAATGACATGCACAATGTATTGAAATATCCTGTGACGGACTCGCTACATTTACTGTGGCATTAATATAAGGAACTCCTTGAATGGTTCACTTTCCTGCTTACTGATGGGTGGAATTATTTGTGTTCAACTGGGACTATAATTGGCAATCACCCTCCTCTCAGCCTTTTAGCATTTCTTCTCAGAAAATTCTTAAGCACAGAAGAAACTAAATGAGGGCAAAAGATTCTTTTGAATGAGATCACCCAAGTACCAACTCACTCACATTCACAAGGAATATTTGAACAGCAACAATTACCTTTTGCATACTAGAATTATAGAAGTTGTAATAATGTCTTTGCATATTTTTTTCTGTTTAACCTATAGTTGTTAAAGTCAATTTGCAGCATTTTTCTAAAACAATGCTTTCTGCCTAGAAATTCATCTGATTATAAAAGTGAATAACAGTTTTCCTACTGACACATAAACTACATTTATAGATCATTATAATGGCATAATAACAGGATTTTATTCTAACTGGAGTTTCTTAGATAGTAAAATTTTCTTATAGATAAATGATTTTTCCTCAAAACAAAATTTAACAACATATAATACCAAAATTGTTTATTGACAATGTAGGTGCCAGACACTATGCAAAGCACTTTAAACATATTACCTCTTAATTTTAATATTAATTTGATATGTTGATATTATTATCTTACATTACTGTTGCTTGGTATTAAAAATACATTTTAATTGCTCATGAATAAGGCATTAAGTCTAATGAAACTGTCGTTTATGGTGTAGTTGTTCAGGCAGCCATCCTATCTGGAGACAAATCTGAAAACGTTCAAGATTTGCTGCTGTTGGATGTTACTTCTCTTTCCCTTGGCATTGAAGCTGCTGGAGAAGTCATGACTGTCCTCATCAAGCGCAATACTGCCATTCCTAACAAGTAGACACAGACCTTCACTGACAATCAACTTGGTGTGTTCATTCAGGTTTACGAAGGTGAGCGTGCCGTAACCAATGATAACAACATACTTGGCAAATTTAAATTCACAGGCTGTCCTCCTGCACCTCCAGGTGTTCCTCAGAATAAAGTCACTTTTGCTATTGATGCTAATTGCATTCTCAATGTCTCTGCTGTGGATAAGAGAACAGGAGAAGAGAACTTTACCATCACTAACGATAAAGGTTGCCTGAGAAAGAAGTGAGAAAGTTTAAGACATGTGAAAGAAATAACTAAATCAGTTTGGTTTCGGAAAAAAAATGTTAATATAAGGGAACATTGGGAGATGAATTTGAAAAGAAGGTTTGAGGAAAGCCTTGGAAGATAAGAAAGAGTATGACAAGAAAGAACAGATAAGAGGAGGCATTGGAGATTTAATTGTTGGTATTCGAGTTCCATTTCCTTTATGAATGATCAAATAATGGTCAAAAATTATATTTATCAATTGATGCTACTGCTCTTAGCTTTAATATAAACAATGAGTTAAATTTTTCTTTTGATTTTTAATGGCATTCACTAAAAGTCTAATGGTAAGAATACAAACAAAATCTAAAAATGAATCTTTTGGAAGTTTTTGGAAATATATAGCTTCAACATGTATAAGTATTTGACAGTTAAAATATTAGGTCTCTGAGACTTAGCTAAAAACATTGTGTGTATACATGACCTATTACTTTTGAATGTACCACCAGATCCTCTATCATAATGTGTGTCTTCATAATAAAGTTGCAAATAATTAAGAAAAAATCTTAGAGCAGAGATCTACTGCTGTATGTATTCTATTCAGTAATCAATTTGTATGATTCCTTCTGTAATCCTGTTAAACTTTGCTGGAATCTCAACTTAATGAAATAATAGTGATCAAATGAGACAGTTTTTCTGCTAATCTGACTCACTATTTAACCACAATTTGTTAGCAATATATTGCAACTTAAAATCTCTACCCTCCATAGAGACCACCTTGATTTGATAACTGGAGGTCCATGTATCTTATTATTATGTCATTCAAGTGTCATGATTGGAATAACCTTTGAGTTATATGAAAAACTTTAAGTCTCAAAACATTATGTGTGATTTAGGATGATCGTTTTCTTCTCAATTTATCTAGATTCTCTAGGGAACTGTGAAAGAATGTCATCAAATCACACTCAGGCTTCTGAAACAGAAGCAGGAGAACTGTGAGTCCCTTGCTAGTGGCAAAGACCACTTCCTCCCCAGTGAAGATATTTCAGAACCGGTCCTGGCAAAGTAAATATTTCTAAATATCCTTGAATTTTGTCAAGTCACCTACTTCAGTCATGAATCTAAAAAATAAAATCCATAATGTAGGAGGCTTAGGCAAGTGTATTCATAATAGAATTATGGTTATTATCATGGTTATTATCTCTAACCATGGTATTGATAAATTTGAAAACATAGTCATACCTGCTAAGATGTTTTTATGTTTTTTAGCTCTCAATAATCTCTCCTTTGTCCTAGCAATATTCTGAGCTCAATGAAATAGTAACTGGAGTGCTAATAACAAATTTAGTCACAATTAACTGAAAGTTCACTGAAGGTATAATAATACTAAGTACTGCTGCAAAAAAATTTAAATGAAGTTATACTGTCCATGATATTTTAAAATTAATAGTTCACAAATGGTAAAATAAAAACTGAAAAAATGACACAAAGATTTTAAGATACAACTGTTTATTTTCAATTATTTTTTAGTAATTGTTTTATAATGACTTAACTGATTTTGGAACATTACAATATTTATGCACTTATTGCTGAATATCAATACTAAATCTGACATGCTTTACTAAATTTTCCCACATGATGTTATTTTTATCTTACTTATAAGATTCCCATATTGGTATACCTATTTATTAATATTTCTGCCTATATAAAATGAGTTCCTTAAAGTTGGTACTTATATAGGTACTTATTCCACTTTATTCACCCTTTAATCTGTAGTGCATAATAGAATATTCTTTATATGTTAAATACTAATTGGGCATTAAATGAATGAGTGAATCAATGAATCAATGAATGAAGCAAGGAACTGTAGGATACCAATTCAGATCAAGCATACCATGGAAATTTGGACTTCGAAAGCACCTTAAATATGAGCTAAGTCAAAGACAAAATGATGATTTTCTCAAGAAATTGTTGAGTACCTAGAAAATCCAAGGGGAACACATAAAAACATCACTAAGATAATATGGCTAAGAATAAAAAGTAATACATAAAATCAATGATTTTCAACATATAAACAATAAGCAGTTATAAATCTCATTTACATTAGTAACAGAAATAACAGTCCTGAGCAGTAAACATACCAAACATTATTCAAGAACTGTTTGAGGAAAATAAACAAATATACTATTAAAGATCTGATATACAATTTTAATGATTTTTCCAGACACATAATATTCTTGAATAGGATGCCTCAATATTCAAGAAACGACAGGTCTCCTTACATTAATTACGGTAGTCATTAACACTCTAACAAAAATTTTCGTCTCTTTTTTTCTACTGAGCATGTAGAATTGACTTTCCTGCTCCCTTGAAGTTAAATATGGCCATATGACTTGCTTTGGCCAAAAAAATATGAGAAGTTACATCTGTGTCAATTCCAGGAAGGAGCTTTAAATGCGAGTGCATGATTTAACATGTTTCTATTACTACATTTTCCTACAGGATTTATGGTCGCAAATTTCAAAATAAAGCTTATGTTAGCCTGGCTCCCTGAGTGGCTATTATGAGCACTGACTACTCCAATACCATCCTCACTGAATTGCTATGAATAAAAAGTAGACACGAGAAATACAATTTAATTGTGTTAAGCCAGTGAGCTTTGGTGATTACCTGAAGACTTCGGAAATATATTGAACTGTGGAACATTAATCTACAACAGAGATCAACAAACTTTTTCTGTATAGGTCCAGATATTCAATATTTTTTGTTTTATGATTTATATAGTTTTGGTCACAACTACTTACCTCTTCTGTCAGAGCATGAAAATAACCATAGATAGTACCTAAACAAAGATTTGGCTGTGTCCCATAAATTTCATTTACAAAGACAGGTAAAGGGCCAGATTTGGCCCGGTAGTTGGAATTTGGTGATGCCTAATCTGAAACCTTAATACAGTTCAAACAAATTCACTAGTAACTTTATTTTTAATCTAAGTTGATTCTATAGTTTATATAGGAAACTATGTAATCATAGTTATACGAAATCTGAAATATAAAACTATTTGGGCAAAACTAACCCAAACAATTATCAATATATATATTTGAAACACCATGGCAGATTCTGATACATGAATGGATGGACCAATACGTGTAAGGGAATAGATTATATAGTAAAGGTGTTACTACATATCAACAAGGAATAAATAGATTAATTGATAACACTGTTAAGAACTAGCAGCTTTCTGAGCTGACTTCTTGTCACAAAAATTTCTCATGGACTAAAGTTTAAGCACTTTGAAAAATGAACTCAAATATACTTTTGAAGAAAACATGATAGAGTGTAATATACAGTTAGGATGTGGAGATAGAATTGCTTAACATTGGTCTCAAACTTAGAAATTATGAGAAGTTATTGATGAATTTAACTTAATTTAAAAAAAATCTATGTAAATGGCACAAACAAAATCAAAAGACAAAGAAATTTTTAAAAACATATTTGCAACAATTATGACAGTTCAATTCTTATTATTTACTTAATGTATAAAGTGTACCCGCAAATTGATAGGAAAAAGATCAACAACTCATTAACAAAATGGTAAAAGGCATGAAAACAAAGTGCGGTAAAATAAAATGCAAATGAATTTTCAAAATATGAAAAGATGCTCAAGTTCATGTTAAGAGAAATAAAATAAAAACTACTTTTTCATGAAAGTTTAAATTGTACATTTTGTGTGTGTGTGTGTGTGGAATAATGTAAATTTCAGTGTAGGAAAAATATCACAATTTCAAATGCACGCCTCCTATAACTGGGAAATTTCATGTTTGGGAACTTATCCTACAATTATTCTATACTTGAAACCTATATAATTTTATTAACCAATGTCACCCCAATAAATTTAATAAAAATAAGAATATACTCAGATATAAGCAAAACATGTTTTTATGTTTATTATAGAATAAGACTGAAAACTATAGGGTATAAATCCAATCTATTGTACTTTATATATTAAAAGGAACTCTATGTAACTACTAAGAGAAATAAGACATGTCTTATGTTCTGGCATGAAATTATTTGTAATGGGAAAAAGAAGGTTCAGAAAAGTCTGTGGAGTGTACTACCAATTATGTAAAATGCTAGTATAGAGAAACAGTATGTCTGGAGCAATATACAAGAAACAGGAAACATAGATAACTCTTTAGGGAAAGGCCTAAGCCTGAGGAGGGGCAGAATGGAAAGTAGAGTTCTATGTAGTATATATCTTTTTGTAACTGATATGATTTGTTACTGTAGTTATGTTTCATCTATTAGAAGTGAACCATTTTAAATTACATGACAAATTTTCATTTTAGGAAAATATTTTATTCTACATCATGCTTTAATTAATCATTCAACTTTTGTTATGTTCTTACAGTGATAGGAATTAACTAACACTGATTTAATCTTTCCAAATTTAATAACTCTAGTATGGTTTTGTTTTGATAAAATTTGCTTTTCTATGTCTACTAGTTCCTGGTCTTTGTTCTCCTTTCTAAAGCCCTTTATATCAAATTTAACCTCTCTCTTTTGGGCACGTGCTAACTGCCTCTCTTTCTTCCTATGTCTACACTTCTTTGGTATATGTTCTGAGTTCCTCAAGACATTCTTCATAGGATAGGATATTAGGTCTTACATCATTCTCACTATCACTAATTTAGCTCCTGTTTATTAGCATCTTCTTAAAAATCTGCCAAAGGGGTTTGACCAACTAAAAGTTCAGAGATTAATGTATTTTGCTCCTTTGATAGTGACTCTACACTTTTATTAGTGTAATTTAAGATTAAATAAATATTTTTTGTCATAATATAATGTTAAATTATACTAATTTTGCAGTGAATTATAATTGGTAGATTGTTGATTGTTTTGGTGGACTTTATGAACTAATGATGTGTATAAGATATAGAACAAGACAAATTGAGATTAAATTTTTTCTTCACTTACACATAGGGGTATGTGGACAAGTTATTTATCTTTGATATCTTAAATTATAAGAAGATAATACTACCTCTTTCAAAGGGGTTTTCTGGTAGAAATTAAGTAAAATATCTCCTATGATCTTACTGACGTAAGACTGTGACTCTTAGGATTAAGAAACAATATCTGTGACATAGTGAGTGACATAAAACTTACAAACATGTTTTTGAGATAAAATCCCTAAAAGCTGAAACTTGCAGAAATTCTTCAAGAAATGATGTAAGACCTAATATTGTACCATATAAAGAATATCTTGAGGAACTCTGACAACATGAAAAGAATGTTTTTGTTATATTTGTTATAAAATGAAGAAAAATAGAATCAATTTTATAATAAAAGTTAACAAAGAGAATTATTAATGCTTCAATTAACAATTGAGTGTGTTTTCTCTTTTTAAAAGGAAAGACATAAATATATTTTCATGCAGGTAGATAGGAGTCAGCAAAATTTATAAAGTTTAAAATGTAATAGAAAAGCTGATAAGAAATTTGAAGGACCTCCATTAAATTGCCCTAATTATCTGTGGTACAGCCAGATGGGTAAACCTCTGAGATTATGAAGATAAGTAGTGTCAACCAGAAGCAAGTTTTCGAGACTTGAAGATACTAAAGAATGTTGTAATAGTAACTATTCCACTAATGACAATAACTGCAGGAAATTCAATAAGGAGTAAAAAAGATGAATACAGAAATAATGTAATCCAGGTGTGGCAGTGATCATATCCACATTTTTTACTTCCATATGTCAAACTTCCTTTCCTATAAAGTGGCAATCAAAAAGTTTGATCTTATTTCTCCCAACATCTTGTATTCTTTTAGGCTCTAGAAATTTGAATCTCTTTGCCATTACCTATAAACTAAGAAGAATTTCTGTAGGAGTCTACCCAAGATGTGCTTGGTTCTTCTCTCACTTATTTAAGCTGAGTTGTCCAGGGAATTACTAGGTAAATCACACTGTCACCCTCCTTAAAACATCCTTATATCATCAGCCTCTACCAATATAGGCATGCCAGTTTACCATGTAAATTACTTATTTTTTTAAATATGCAATTCAAAGAAAGAAATTTTATTGTAGCTTAAATAATGGTTGAAATTATTGCTAAGTCAGCTATTTCCTACATCAGTTAGAAAGGAGAGTATCCTTCAAGACTTACTTTTTCACAGAGATGGTATACCCCCATAGGTGCTCTGTCTTCTCATGGTAAAACTGACTCACTTGTACTCTCTCTTGTGCACACATAGTCTCCTTGTCAACTCTGCATTTGGAAAACAATCTTCCACTCCAAAAAGGAAAGTAACATTCCCTGTGACCCATTGTGCTTCTTCTAACTCAATGTCTCAACCTATAGCCTGATACTCATAGGTGTTTTTCTTCTGTTCAGATTTTACAGGTTTCCAATGGTGGATATGGGCAGGAAAGATTATATATAATATTTAGCCTTGCATTTGGAAACATTACTTCAAACATTAGTCTGGTATGAAGCATTATTTCTTAAATCAGAATGAATTACAAGAAAATCCAGATGGGTTGTCAATGTTTTCTCTACGCAGAGAGAATGGAACCAACTCTATGCCACAGTTTTAATTAAATTATTGAGATGTTGAGTTTTACCCAAAATGGACATGGATCGGGTTACTGATGACATATTTTGTAAAAGAGAAGAAATGAACTTGTAGTGATTCCAGTTGCTGATTTCTACCTCCTTTCTTATTTCTTATTTATTTATTTATTTTCTAGGAAGAATTGATGAATTGTTGTGGGAGATGGGACCCACATACACAACCACATACACAACTTACATACACAGCCCGATAGGTTAACCAGATAGATTAAATGGAAGAAATGTGAGTATTCTAGGAGATATATGATATCTAAGATATAGGAATATTTTTAATGACCAATTTTTGGGTTAATAATTAGAGAATTATGGGCAGTGAAACATAAGTTATAACAAGGAAAGCAGGAAAAGCTCTGATCAATTAAAAAGAATATTTCTGCTGTTGACTATAATGAGTCAGAGATGTCATTGCTATAAGCAGACACAAAGAATGTCATAAAAGAAAAGTAATTAAGTGACAGCAGCATGACAATAGCTTCGAACCATCTATATGAGCAAGAATAAACAGGGAGCAACCATATATATTAGGCATCTGGGGATGGAGCATATGAAGTACAATAATTATTGTTTTCATGGATGAGATTAATTAAGAGGCACTCTATTATTATTTTAAGCTTTCATGTGGACTGAATAATGAATAAAAACTTGAGGCTTTAAGACAAATTATTCTTGAAAGAGTGGTAGTTCTGAAAAGTATTGTTAAGTAGCTGAAGTGACAGAGAAGAAGGAGGGTTTGCGGGGGAGAACAAGTAGATAAAAATGATCATAGACTAGTAATTGAAAAATGTATGACTTGTCATTTACAAACTTAATTGTACGTGTATATGCAGCTGTTTGCCAGGCAACATTAGCTATAAGATATACCAGTGTTCAACTTCCATCATGGTTGCGCTGAACAATAAGACTCTCTAAATGTATTCCTGGAATTTGGATTCTTCTTTTCCTTCTCTTGGGTGGTAATCTCTGGGTGCTTATTAGAACTCTCAGTCTTTTATCACAGTGGAGGGGCATTTCCCATAACCTATACTTTTCTTTCCCTCAAGTTCTGAGATGGTTTATTTGCCACTCTCCCACATCATTGCCACTGACCTCATTCTACTCTTTTAAGAGTCAGCTCCTTCAAGCTAAAAGGAAAAATTTTCACCTAAAAGTAACATATGGCCCCTAAGTGACTACCTATTTTGACCTTCTATATATAGTCTTCTCCCTGGGAATTACACTTCCCTGACTAGGAAGTTAGACCAAATCCTCCAATGGCAACACTATGTGCTAGTGCTACATGACCATCTGCACAGCTGTCTTAGCCTTCCTTACAAAAATGGAGAAAGATTTCCACACCTGTACTCTATCCCAGAGGGAAATTTCTGGCTTATGAAAATTTCTTTCCACGAGCCTGGATCAGTCTTTAAATCCAAGTGTGTTCGAAGGATACATTACTACTACTAATGTTATTCAAAGGATTGGTTCCAAAATTCCCTTCATCTGAAGGCCTAGAGACAACCATATAAATGGCATCAATATATAGATACTTCCAAATTAAGGGACATAGATTGTTTCTATGTGAATTTTGCTGCATTTATTAGAGGGACCAGAACAAAATGGAATTACTAATTTTCTTAGATACAAATTATTAATGCTTAATATTGACTTTTAACATAATATTAAAATTTATAAGTGATTTTTTTCACAGAATTCTGCCTCTCTCAAATAGACATTTCAACAATGAGTAAAAGCTTATTACAATATTTTAGATTATATGATACCTGTTATTTCCATCTAAAACAATCAATAATAATAGGCGAAGCCATTAACTTAGAAGTTTGACACATTTTCAAGTAACTGCGTTTTGGTGCCTTATCCTATGTAATTGATCATTAACAACAGAAAATTTTCTATAATTAACTAGTCCTCTTGCTATTAATCCTGTTTCAATAGGCATTAAGTCATATAAAATGTTCAATATAGTTGGATTAAATATCTCACATCAATTTCAAACTATTATCTACACATGTTTAATATAGGAAAACAATAAATATGTCTTGATTCTAATTCCAGTTTTAGCTTTATATTTCTTATTAGACGTTAAAAATTGCTGAGATGTATGCAGTGTTTATAATTTTCAATTTCTTCCAATTATAATTTTCAATTTCTTCCAAATATACCACTATCATTTCTCTAAGTAAATGCTATCTTGACTTTAGCCACTAAATTCTTGCTCCACTGAAACAAAAACAAAACTGCAGAGCTTGGTGTAACATACCTCTCCTGCTGAGTCCCCATCGGTCCAGGTGTTAAACATTGGACACTTTTTTTCATGCCCTTGATATATGAAAACAAAACCAGAAGGAAAGTTGTTGAGGAAACTGTGTTTTAAACAGTAGTAGCTCAATCTGTTGATTTACAGGCTACTGATTTACAAGCTGTGAATGAATTGAAGCCTTCAGCAACAGGAAGCTCTGCCATTGGGAAACCCTAGAGCTCCAGCTGGAGCCTAGGGACCTGCTTGACTGCTTACAGGAAAACTCACTCCAGGAGCCCCCTGTAATCAGAGTTGTTAACCAGAAGGAAATGTCTTCAGTGCTCTTACATGGCTCTTAATCAGATACTGACAGAGTGCCTTTGATCAATGCATTTGCACCATGAGGTTAACCAGAGGGTTCAGTATGTCCACATAGATTTCACAGTCAGTTCCAAATGTGTACAACCAACAGAGAGACTATTCAAACCTGATCCTGTTGTTGGCTCCCTTTCTGTCCTCTCAACCTCCGGGCTCTGTTGTGGGGATTAATGAACTACATTTTTCAAGCATCTTGCCATCTCTGAACTAGAACAGAGAGCAAAACATGAGGCATTGTTGTGGAGGCCCGCTTCTGACTTTTTTGATATCTCCACATGTCTTAATTGAAACCTTAGACAGTGGTACCAACCCGCTGTCCTGTGTTAGGCCTTTAAGAACACAGTAGTGGAGAGAAAGAAACCTCAGGGAGGAATTATCTCACAGACAGAGATCACTGGTGGGTGAAATGGCCCCGGCTGAGTTATTTTTCATTTGCCAGCTTGGTTAGTATCCAGAATCCGTGACTTGAAATGAAACTACTCTGTAGTCACAGAGAGGAGAAACAAACTTGGCATAGAGGTGCCAGAGAAAGCAATTTAAAGGTGCATCCTAAAGAAGTTGAGGGGAGAGTAATATATTTTTCTGTCACTTTAATTGCCTGTGAAAGATTTCTTGTACTTCGTGTTAGTGGACAAGATGGATTAACTCCATCTCGTCGTAGGGAAAAGAAATTACTGAGTCTGCACCAAACTTGATATGGGGGAGATACAGATAAAGTGATTCTAATAGATTCTTTGAGTAGGTATTAAAGCAACACATTAAAGGTTGAAATTGTATTTTGCACTCTGACATAGTCATTGGGTAGTACAGAAAAAAATATGAAGATAAATAATCATGAAATTTTGCAGAACTACAGGTTGCAGTTATGCTTAAAATAGTCAGAAATAAAATGAGAGTAATAAAAAACCAAACTCTTCTTTCATTTAGATGTTGACATAGAATTGGCAATATGTATCCAAGAGCTACCAAGAAAAACAAAGGCGAGAATTCAAATTTTTATATTTACATTTGTAATTTTTAACAGTAAATATCAAATTTAAAATACACTATTTTTTATAGTAATTAAATCACTTGGTTTTTATTCAAAAAAGAAAAAACCTCAGGAAATTGAAGAATCACCTTTCATGCCGTAGTTACTGATCTGTAAAAGAAAATATGGAAAAGTTATTGAAACAAAATAAGAGATAAGTGATTGTAGTTACTTTTTGATATATTACCTTGAAACTTAGGAAGTGATTAAAATTTAGTGAATAAATTTTTCCTTGCCTTTTTTCAAATTAGCTAATATAATTCTAATTTGGGGGAGCAGTTAATATCTTTACCTCCCAGATATCAATATATATTTCAGATGAAATCGCAGTCTAATTATTGCTTGAGAATCTGTATGTTATAATTTTTCTGAGTTAATAACAATTTTAAGTAAGTAATTGTTAAGGCTTTTCTCTCTAGAATATAGCTTATGTTTTCTTTCATTGAGATTCAATTTCATGAGAAATCAATTTAAAAATCATCATAATATATATTTTTTCTAATAATCAAGTGTGATGCTTTAATAAATTTTAGTAAAGTCTTCACAACACTAATATAAAGGCAAATATGCTAAGTTAGAAATCTGTGCAAGGCTTTCAAATGTGCAAAGAGATCACTGAGTGTACTTTGAATAGAACGCTGGACAAGGCATAACGGACTCTTTGGGATTATTTGATTCTATAAGAGTGTCCACCTATGATAGACAGAAGTTTCTTGGAGAAAACTGAAGTAATGTAACTGTCTCCTGGAAGTGCATTACATTGCACAGTAAATGATTCTCGCTCATGGCAATGCAAATAAATTTTGTACAAAATATAAATCTCTAGATTTATAGTTTACTATTTTAACAGTTTACTGTTTCTTTTACTAATTAGTGGGTTAAATAAAATCTTTGACAAGTGTTTATTTCATATTAGTATGAGAGTCACAATTCTACCGATCTGAAAATTATTCTTCAACAGATATGAGACTGAAAAAGAAGAGCTCTTTTTAAAAATAAAAGATAGTTTACTGTAATTTTTTCTAATAAAATGTTATCGAAATACTTAATGGTAAGTCTGCTTGTTAAAAATATTCAAGAAAAAATGTGTCAAATTCTAGAATATACTTTGGGGAGGAATGTTTTTGTTTTATTAGTATTTCTTGAGAACCTATAACAGTTTTATATTGTGTGCATTCAGTATTTGTTGCTTCAAATGGAGAAGAATATAAATGGACACAATGAATATAATTAAATTTAACATGAAGGATGATATGCAAATATCAAAGGAAAGACAGAAATCTTATTCCTCCCTCCCTACATAAAAATTTATTTTACTGGTTTCAAATTCCATATGAGAGTTTACCTAGGAATGGTGGGAATACAACTTTTTTATTATTATCTAATACTGCAAAGGAGTTTTTCTGTTTGTTTTTGTTTTCTTTGATTTTTTGTTTGTTTTCTTTCTTCAAATTTATAATAAACTGGCTAATTTGAAAATACAAATGTAATCCAAAGGTCTATCAGTAGAATTGGAAGCAATGGTTGTGAAGCCCTTGTCAATATTAAGCTTGAGCTTTTATTCTAACATGAAATTTATTTTAAAAAATAAATAAAATTTCTTTATTAGTAGAATTATATCATTTTTTTCTTTTTATGCAACCTATGGAAAATAAAATGGAAAATAAATTTCCATTTTATGAAAAATTACACTGCAGATCAACTTTTCTACTGGTTTAAAGAATTTGATTAGATATGCCTTTGTGTAGTTTTAAAATGTATCTTTTGCTTGATTTTCATGAAATTCTTGGAATTGTAGGTTTAAAATTTTATTAAATTTGGAATTTTTTTGCCATTTTTTTAAAAACTATTTTCCCCTTCTTTCCTTATAGAACTTTGAATCCAATATATTAAGCTTCTTGGATTTGTCCCCATATTTCACTAATATTCTTTATATTATTTTCAGGTTCTATGTTATATTGGGTAGCTATGGCTTTAAATTCACTAATATTTTGTTCTGCAGTATCTAATCTGTTCTTAATATTTTTCATCTGAGTATTTTTCATCTGAGATACTGTAGTTTTTAACTTTTGAAGTTTGATTTGGCTCTTTTTAAAATATCTTCAATATCTCTCATTAACATGATCATGTGTTTCTTTAACTTATTGGACATATACTGTATATTTATAGCAGCTGTTTTAATGTCCTTGTCTAGTTGTTCTATCATCAGTATCATTATGAGTTCATTTCTATTAACTAACTTTTATTTTGGTCATATGGGTCCTACACTTCTGACTCTTTGCAGTATTGATAATTTTTCATAGGATGCCAAGAATTGTGAAATTCTGTTTGTACATGTTAATTTTTTTGTATTCCTTTAAATACTTTTTATCTTTGTTTTAAGACACAATTGAGTTACTTAAAAACAGGTTGAGTCTTTTGAGGATGATTGTTGAAACTATTTTAGGCAGGATCAGAGTAACATTTAGCCTAGTCTTGTTTGACCCCATTACAGAGGTAATGACTTTCTGATACTTCACCTGATGGCCCCTGTCTTTTTCGTTCTTGAAAACATTGGCTACTACCAACTCTAGGTGAGCCTCAGTAGCTGTTCTGCCTTTTCCTCTCTCCATCCCCACATGTATTTGTTGATCAGTACTCAGCTGCTGATTCAAGTAGAATCTGCTTCACTTTTCCAGAGTTCTGTTTGTGCAGCTCTGCTTGCTTGTACTAGATCCTTTAAATTCATAATGTTTGCCTCTTCAAATGCTTAACTCTATTTCTTCAACTTGGACAATCATAGGGCTCTTATAGCTTATTTTTCTTCCTTCCAGGATGACTGGCCTGTGCTGCCCGTTGTCTAATATCTGAAAATTGTTGTTTCTTACATTTTGTCAATGTTTTTAATTGTGTAAGGCTGGTTAATAAATGTGATTTCTCTTACTCGATTATGGCTGGAAGCAAAAGTCTGTTCTATTAAACCAAGTCTTCTCTAGCTTTCAAGCTAGTTTTTTATGTCTTGAACTTGCTGTGATTGTCAATTGTACAATATTAGGGCTGCGACACTAAGACACTATACTATGCCAGACAAAAATAAAGAGCTAAGCAGATAGCCACAAGAGGATCTGAGCAGGCCTTAATATTTTATGTGTAACCCAATTTCATAAAGTGTGAGGAGTGAGAGAAATAAAAGAGTAATAAATTAGGTTAGCAAGGAGCTAGATTTTGGAAGAGTGGTAGGAAGAATGTGATAGGTAAAATGGAGGAATTTTTGTTTCCTTTTTTATTTTGGTAGTTAAAAGAAGTTTATGAAAAGCATAGTAAGTAACATAATTTGCAGTATCTCAAGTGCTGAAGACTAGGCCTCTGTAAATATCTGTACAGATTGTACCATGTACAAGTTCAGGGGTCCCCTTTCATCATAGTCTATATGACTGGCAGCAATGATATCATCCTGGGAGTATGTTAGAAATACAGAATTTCAGACCCCCAACCCAGATCTTCTGACTCAGAATCTGCATTTTGACAAGATCCCAGGTAATCTGTGTGCCCATTAAATTTGAGAGAATTGTGGTTAATGCCCTAGAGTCGGGAAGGGCATAACTTGCTTGGCTGTGTGCATCTATGTGTGGGAACCCAGGTTGTTAAAGGGTCATCTATAGATGAACAAAATGACTTGTAGAACTAGGTTGAGACCTCTGGGTGGGCAGCCATATGTTTTTTAGCTAAAGCGAAGAAACCTCAGAGAATCCACTTTTCTCTCTTGCTTCTTTTCCCTCTCTTTTTCCCAATACTCTCTGGGTTCCAGCTGCTAGGTTGAGCTTACAGGTGTAAGCCAAAGCACTGAAGGAAAAATTGTTGTCGTTCTCTCATGCCAGTAGGAGGATATTATGTGTGTGCTCTCCCTCTAGCTACTTATTTCCTGTAAGCCAAATATGAAGTCCTGGCTTAATTTCATCAGAGGCATTCAGTGTGAGTGGTCTGATCATTGTTAAGAAAGTAGAATATGCATCAATGGAATATGTAATTTGTAGCATGCTAGTCATGTCTTTTCTCTTTTAAGTATAAACTTCACATTCTGAAATAATTATATTGTGGGCAGTTGGCCAGCCTCAGAGTAGATAAAAACTTGATTGTCTCTGTTAGTCACTAGCTGGATAAAGAGGGGAAACATTACCTCCATACCCATTTCCTCAGCTATCTTATTAATCCCCTCATTACCTTGGAAGAGACCTGCGTGTTCTACACTACTGTCAAGCTGCCAGAATTCTAGGTGGTCAGTTAGAACAACAAGCCAAACTAAAGGTAATAATCGAAACACTATTCACTTAGTAAGACAGTATAAGTAAGAGTCAAAAATAGGCACCAGCTCTCTAATACTCCATTTTTTTTTCTCCATAGAACAGTACCAGTCGTGGTGGATCCAGTGGATCAGCACAGATAGGAAGATGTTCACTGCTGATGATCACCTGTTGTTTTATGGACCTATAAGGCTATAGGAGGGAGAGAAGAAGTAGAAGTAAAGAAGTGCTATGCAATAAAAGTGTTTGACTCAAGGTTTCTCAATAAAGAGGCCTCCAAACAGAGGCACCTGGGCTAGGAATGCAGGATGTGTACATAAGCATGAATTCTTGACTGCACCTCCCTCCAGAAAATTGCAATGCTCTGACCATACACCAACTCTTGTGTGGGGAGGACAGCTTCCTCCCACCCTGAGGCCTGCTAGGCAAAGCCTTATAATTGTCTATGGTCAGGCAAGAAAGATCACATAGAGGATTTGGGCCTGGAGCTGGGTTCTTCAAATAGTCTGGTGACATCCCATGCAAAGATATAAAGTGCATGGAGAGACAGAGAGTTCTGGTATACCTATTGAATGTATGGGATTCAATGAGGTTATAGCCAAGGATATTACTGCAAGCATCTCCAGCCAGCTCTACCACACATGATTTTAATAAGTAAGAGTTAGAAATCTTAGCAGAGGAGTTCATACCAGCCTGAAAGGAAATATAAAACATTCATTTCTCAATGGGGATTGTGTCCTTGAGCAATACCACTTACCATTTTCAACTGTTTGCTTACCAGAGGGTAAATATTTATTTATTTAAAAAAAAAATTTACTCTTTGTTTGAAGCAGTACAGATAAAGTCTTAATACCACACAATTGAGGTCAGCTTATTAGCTAGTTTTCAGGAGAGATTTTTCCAGGTCTCTAGGTGGCAGTTCTGATGAATGGTGATATCCTTCAAGGTAATATATTTTTTATGCTATTAGTTTTAGCAGTTTTAGATTATAGTTTGCTGACTCTATTACAGAAATGCCTGTAACAAGACCGTAGGACTCAATTTCTTTTCTAGTCTTATAGGTATAGACATTTTCTCTATTCTTTTTGTGCTCCGCTTCCCTAAGTTAGAGTATATATTCTCCACATTATGTACTCTTTCCTTTCACTCTTACTCTGCCTTAAGCCATAGATGCCTTTGCCAGCAGGTAGATACCATCTTGAACTCTTGAGCACAGCTTCTCAATAGGCTATCACTTCCTCCTTTAGCCAAAGACAAAGAGAACCAGTAGTTTTGGCTTTGTAGTCCAAGGAGTACCTTTGAGTCACCACCCCGCCTTACTATGTCCAATTGAGTCACCGAGTTTCTTGGACATAGTAAGGGGGGTGGATTTCATAATTAACTGTCATTTTATGTTCCCTTAGTCTGGTAGTGGGGGGTTAGGGATATTTAATTTAACTCTGCTCTTATCTTGAGTTATGTTTTTTAATAACCTAGTGTCATGAAACAATTTATACTGACTGTATTTGGAAACTTCAAAACTAATGAGAGTTCTCATGAGGTTATGGCTATGAACTCACATAACACATATGAATACCACACAAATTACAGTTTTAAAAGTTGAAATCAAATAATTTTGAGAAAATGGTTATGACCCTCTCAGTAATCTGATATACATGAAGGAAAATGGACTTTCAATAGTCAATGCTGGTTTGTAAATAACATTACACTGGGATAAGAATAGAGTTTTAAGTTTTTACTAAAATTCTATAAAACCCTGGAACATATAGCATAGTCAGCAATTAATTGGAAAAGTTAATTTTTCTACAGTATTTAGATGGCTAAAGAGAAAGATATGTATGGCTTTTAAGAACTATATTTCATTCTGAGTATGTAAAATTACTGAAACTCTTCCTGAAGGAGAAAGATACCATGCTCAGCAGGTTCTCAGGTCATTGGGATGTCCCTAGGGCACCAAGTCTTGGAAGTAGGCTACAAAGTTGGAAACAACCATGACATAAATGGAAGATAATAGTACTGGAACCTAATGAAAAGCAATTCAGCTTCACCACATTCTGCCATTATCCCAATTTTACCATATACTTCAAGATGGTAAACATAACTCAGCCCTGCTGAAAGAACTTTAGTACTCATGTTGTCCAATGTAATTAGGACAACTGGAGTTAAGAGGAGGGAGAGAGTGAGGAGGAGATGTTTCAGAGCAGTAGCCTAAGAAATCAAAGATGCTAATTTAGAAAGAAAGAAAAAACATCCCCCCCCACCAAATCACTGTAAAAGAAACACATACACACACATCCAAACCAAGCTTCATATGAAGAAAATGACATGAACAGAGACAGTCAAGCATACGTAAAACATATTTGTTCCATCATTCTAAAAGCATTCTAAAAACAGACACAGACCACTGTCTATTTAAAAATGCAGATTTCTTGGCAAAATCCCATATCTACTAAATCAGAACCTCTAGAACAAAGACTTGGAATCTGTATTTTTACAAGCTCTGTGTGTGATTATTCTGTATATTACAGTTAGAGGACTGCTGCTATTTCTATAATGTCTTCTCAAAATAAAGATCAGTTGTTCATTTATAAATGTCAAATGGTGGAGAATGGAAGAAGAGTAAAATAAAACCAGTGACAAGTAATATAGAATAACTATTTCCTTCTCTTCAACTAATATTTTTAAAAAAGCATTAGTGAATTTACAGTAAGACCAACATTCTAAGGTCTTAGATTCCTAAAATTATGCAGGGTCACCATGATAAAAATGGTGACCTAACAAATGGAGGTTTAAATGTTTCTGTTTTCAAATAAAGAAATTATAAAATATAAAATTTGAATATTGAAATAATATAAAAAGTAAAACAGATTCATGATTATTGAGTAAGGTCTAAATTTACAAACATAGATAAATAAAGAGATAGACGATGGATGGATAGATAGATAGATAGATAGATAGATAGATAGATAGATAGATAGATAAATGATAGATAGATGATAATAGATAATTATAGAGGAGAGAAGAAGAGAGATGGGGGAGAGAGAGAGAGAAACAGAGAGATATATCTATGTTTTTCCAAATACACCATGAGTGGAGGAAAACCCAGAGAATTTATAAGAAAGAAAAGGGACTCATTAATTAAAACAGATTAGGTTTAACAAGTTTTTATTTTTTTTAAATCTTGTGGTGAAGATTGAATATTCATTATTTATAAAGGTCAATGTCATTTTCTGCATGCTAACTTCACTAGCTGACAGGTGTCAGATATTAGAATATTGCTGTTATTGTGCGTGTTTACATATTATTCAGGAACAACATATAAACAAACAAATGGGACAAATGGGACAATTGTGTAAGCCCCAGTACAAGAGTAATTCTTTGCTTTAGCTTAGAGTTTGGAAACATATGTAAACATTTGTAATTATGCATGTTTCAGGCTGCCTTTCATGCACAAAATCAGTGCTTTAGAAATTATGGGTAGTGCTGAATAACACAAACATTGTCTTTCTAAAGTGTAGAATGAGAGATTAAAGTAAATGCAAGCACATTAATCAAGAAATGAAATTTTTAGGGAGATCACTTACTTGTGAACTTCTGGTGTCACTTAAAAATATGTCTTGAAACTGCTTGAGTAATATTTCTATATTCATGAACTAATATAATCATACTGTGGGAAGAAACATTATGAAGGACATTTGGTGTTTCCCACTGCCACATTTCAGCAATTCCAGTTAGATGATATTGGGTTTCATTTTCTGACATAGATATGGTATTGGAACAAAATACCAATCAACCTCCAACAACAGATATTAACATGCATGCTAAATGCCAATATCCATTTCCCCTTTTTACCTTTGTAATTGGACTGCAATTTTTAGCTGAATCCAGTACTCCTTAACAACCACATTTCCTATCTTCTCTTATAGTCAAATGTGACTAAGTCCTGAACAATTTCTTGCAAGTGAACACATATTGGACTTCCAAGAGATCTCCTTAAATGAATTTCCTCCCTTCTATATTCATGCATAAATGAAGTCCCTTTGAGAATGGAATCCACATTTTGAGGATGGTAGAGTATATAGCTGGGATCTAGTGACTTGAAACAGTGAGAACAGTGAAGCTGGAATACCAATTTTGAATGGTCTACCTTCAGAATTCTCTTATGTGACAAAGAAATAATCTCTTACCTCATTTAAACCACTGATTTATATTTTTTGCTTGTTTATTGGAAGCTAAACCAAATTCTATACAGAATTCAGATTAAATTCAGCCAATATGGATGGCATGCTTACCATTGGCCAGGGGCTGGTCTACTATTTGAGGCTAATACACCCATTAGTCTTTAGCTAACTGTCTGGTGCAAGGGTCAGCAAACTACAACTCATGGGCCAAATCTTTTCACTAACTATTTTGGTAAATAAAATTGTATTGAAACACAGCCATTCTTATTGTCTATTGTTGTTTTCATGCTATATTGATAGAGTAATTGTGACAGAGATCTCATGACCTGAAAAGCCTAAAATAATAGTTTGACAACCCTGAGCCAGTGGGAGATTAAGGTAAATAAAGGGATATTTAGAATAGTGGTATATATAATAGGAAGGGTCCTTCATGCTATCTATGTCAAAAACCTACACTTGGGAGATTAGAAAATATTTACCATGATGGACACAGTGTAAGGTCTATATACATCCACTAGTCTTAACTTCTAAGTGTCTCAAGGGAAAAAGCCAAGTTTTTCTCATTTATAGGTTTGCAGTTCAGGAAAGAGGAACTATTCTAGATATTTCAAGCAGAGAAAGAACTCATAAAGAAAGCTGTTTTTAAAGATGTTGGAAGGGCTAGAGGAGCACATGTGAGAAGCAAGTTTTAACTAAAGAAAATAAAATAGCAAAACTT
The DNA here is from genome assembly GCF_000151845.1 of Pteropus vampyrus. Taxonomy (NCBI): domain Eukaryota; kingdom Metazoa; phylum Chordata; class Mammalia; order Chiroptera; family Pteropodidae; genus Pteropus; species Pteropus vampyrus. The sequence continues at coordinate 3,762,061 of NW_011888807.1, forward strand.
CTCGAGTTCCATAGCTGCCAATTTGTCAGAGCTGACACCAGCTGTTGCTGCCACTAGTGCTGCTGGATCATGATCGTTTACACTGCTAAAGGCTCATCAACAACCCTGGGTCAGGAGGGACTTGGCGGTCACTGTTGGGATCCCCAATGTTTCTGGGGCCCTTAGTAGCCTATAGTAGTTTCCATGCAGCACTGCAAGAACTGGAAACAAACTACTTTCCATCTTCATCTTGTCTTCTAGTCTCTATCTAGCCAGCTCATCCCTTTGGCAGAACCTAAACAAAAAACCAGCTCATAATGAAGTCTGGAAAATAAATGTTGCAGCTTCTAGCCTCTTGTGTTGAAAGAGCACAGAAGTACAGATATGAAGATTAATTCTAATAGAAAATTGATGGCAGAGCCTGGTCCATCAAAACCATCGAAAAGTTTAAGGTAATCTTATTCATCTTATGCTGAAAAGAATAGAGATGTAAAATAATGTATAGAACTTTTAGGAAATAGGAGTGTATATAGTTAAAAAGTATAAATTTAAATTTTCCATTGTTGTACAGAATAGCTAAATTTTCTACATTACTATATGCTCCATTAAAATATGGTCAAAGAATTCCATAAACACAATTAAGGCAATTATGGCTTAAAAATAAAAAATAAAAATAAAAAGGAATCAATTTAATTATAAGAATCTTTTATTTTATTTAAATGAAAGTTTAATAAAGAATAATTATATATCATACATAGATTTATAGATGTAAATATATATATAATATGTATACATACATATTATAATTAATTCAAATATCTTTCTGGATGTATATCTGAATATTACATTATATCTCCATAAAGAGATTTGAATTTAATAATAATTTCAGCCCAACACTTTTACTTTGGCCCAACGGGAGATATAGTTTCAGGATATAGTAGTACATATAGGATTCTAGGTATTCATTTCACCATTTCATAAGTTGATTTGCACAGTGTATGCATATAAAATTTTAAAGTGTTCAAAATCAAAGTCACATGAATATGAAAGAAACATTTTTCAGTCTCAATTTGAAATGAGAAAATTTCTTCAAATGTAATATGCATATCTTAATCTCCAGTTACATTTACTTAAGTGATCTTCATCTGCATTTACTATACAACTCAGATTTGAAGGTTAGTGACAACTTTGATTACTTGCTTAGACTCTGGTGCATTTGATCAGAAGGTAATTTTTGAGATGTTTCAGTTCTTATCACATCTTATGTTGGCGCACAGTTAATCAACTGTTATCAAACATTTTTTTTTTAAATAGCCATGGTGAAGAAAATAGAAGTACAGTCTAACAAACATATTATGTTTTAATTAAAGTTGGTCAATAGTGGTCCTTTTTTTACACTAAAAAATGCAAGTATTAGGTGCTGTGAGTGAAATATGTTCTACAGAAACTTTCTTTACAACAAATTATATATATGTACTCTCAAATAAATATAAACAGGAGGATTGTGGGCAAATGCTTGACAAACATATATGTAACCAATTTCCTCTTCTAAATGACAGAAATGGGGAGAAACTATTGAACTTCACCCCTAGGCTTTGAGAAAATCAATATGGCAAAATAACAAAACGACTGGAAATCTCTTTCTCAAAATAATATAGATGATATTTATTATGCATTTGTTCCAGACCAAAAATCTACCTTACCAAATATTTTGGCAACTTTGAAAGACTAATCATGGAATGTTGAGCAGGGATATGGAATTTTTCTTCAATTTTTTTCTGTAAACCGCAAATATATGGTAGAGCTTGGGTGAGGACGAAAGAGGAGAAAACAGATGTGTGACTGGTGAAGGCATGTAGACCAGTGATTTTCAAGTATGAGCATTATCAGAATCACCTGGAGGGCATGTGGAACAAATTACCGGGTCCAGCCTCCAGAGTGTCTGGATACTATTTTATATGTTATGTAAAAGTATCAAGAAATTTTAAATCATTTGATAATTATGAATGCTTTATTTACTTTTTTACATTATTTGATCTACTATAGGAAAAGTAACATAAAGCCATTATTTTATAAAAATATTTTGAGGAAATTTTACTGTTTATAGTCAATTTTAAATATCTAAGACATTTGGTTTCTTTCCTTTGTGATTTTTTTATTTACTAATTGTCTAAATAGTGTTAAAATTTTAGAGAAACTGTCCTAATAATTCTTTAAACTTAATAAATTAATTATTATAAAAAGAATAAATAGAAGTGATAGCCCCATGCCTAAACACACAAATGAAAATGTAGTCATCTAAATCATTCTGAATTTTAGACATTATTTTGGAAAACACTCAAATTTCTGTTGTTATTCCATCCGTTTTAATGGCTTGCCCCTCAGAAAGAAAATGGTCAAGTAAAACTTTTAGCTTCATACACTAAAGATATAAACTAAAAAGAACAGAAAAACAACTCTCCTATCAGTGTAGCTCACTGTCATCTATATAGAATTACCCACCTAGGACAACAAATCATCTTGCCCTAATTTTTCAAGTGCAGAATGGATGATTCTTGAAGT
>NW_011888807.1:3765221-3783876 GCF_000151845.1 Pteropus vampyrus
TTATTATTTGACAATAGCCATTCTAACAGGTGTGAGGTGATACCTTGTGGTTTTGATTTTGGTTTCCCTGATGTTTAATGATGTTGAGTATCCTTTGGCCATTTGTATTTCTTCTTTTGAAAAATGTATATTTATTCCTTTGACCATTTCTTATGTGTTTTCATGCTACTAAGTTGTTTTCATGCTAATAAATAGAGTTCCTTGTGTATTTTGAGTATTAACTTCTTATCATATGCAAACATTTTCTCCCATTCCATAGGTTGTCTGTTTGCTCTGTTGATTATTTCCTTTGCTGTGCAGATTTTTAGTCTGATGCAATTACACTTGCCTATTTTTGCTTTGCTACCTGTGCTTTTGGAATCATATTCAAAAATTCATTGACCAGATGAACAACAAGAAGCTTTTCCTCCATTTTATTTTAATAGTTTTATTTTAATAGTTTCAGTTCTTATTCTTAACTCTTTAATCCATTTTGAGTTGATTTTTGTACATGATGTGAGAGAAGTGTTAGATTTCATTTTTTTGTGTATGTATATCTAGTTTTCCTAGTACCATTTTTTGAAGAGACAGTCTTTTCCTCATTGCATTTTCTTGGCATTTTTTCAAAGATCAATTGGCCATAAATGCATGGAGTTATTTCTGGGCTCTCTGCTCTGTTCCATTGGTCTATATGTCTGTTTTTGTGGCAATACCATGCTCTTTTAATTACTATAGCTTTGTAGTTGTTTTTAAAATCAGATAGTGTGATCCTTCCAGCTGTGTTTTTTTTCCTCAGAATGCTTTGTCTAGTTGAGGTCTTTTGTGGTTACATAAGAATTTTGAGATTGATTTTTCTATTGTTATAAAAAATGCTGTTGGAATTTTGACAGAGATTGCATTGATTCTGTAGATCACTTTGGATAACATTTTTTTCTCTAATGAGTGTATGATGGCTCTGATAACAATGGGCCAGACTCAGCCAATCTTCTTTGGGATCATTCAACTGTCTGTGTTTAGCCAGTTAGTCTAAATAACCTCTGCTGAGCAACTCCGCTCTCCTCCATTTGTTCTCTCATCTTCCAGTTGGCTGTTCTGGGCTTGTTCTCATGATGGAGGAGGATACCAAAAAGCAGTGAAAATGTTTATGTCTTCTTGAACTCTAAGAGTGGCTCTGTCATATTGATACTGCCCTCATATTCTATTGGCTAAAGCAAGTCACAGGGTCAGTCCAGACTCAGGGGTGGGATAAAGCTGTAGAAGAAGCTATAAAGTTATGATGCAAAATGTATGCATAGAGAGAGGAGTGGTGAATTCAGCCATTTTTGCAATTAATTTACTACAGTAACTTTCTCCAAAGACAGATATGTAACAAGCATAATTCTAGAAAAAAAACTATTAAGTAGATTATGAAACAGATGAGACATATTTAAATTTCAAAGTGACATTAAACCAGATTATTTCTGTAATATATGTGGCAGCATGTAGCTTTGGGTTAAGGCAATAGTTAGGCAGATTTGAACTAAATTAAATGACCATATCTAAAATATTTATTTATAGAAAAGTGTCAACTTAAAAAGCCATTTCTAGTGGTAGAACATAAGGCTTTCTTCTCAATCCTGTTCTGTGTAACATTTATCACCATTTATCAATGACTTATATGAAAACATAATTATCCAAAAAGAAGATGACATGAATCTAGAAGGAATAGATAGCATTTTGGATGACACTATTAGAATCTAAGAAGGCTCTGGCAGCATGAAATAAGGATTAAATTAAATACAGATATTTTAATGTAAATAAATTTAAGGCACAGTAATAAAATCAAAATCTCAAAATGTCCAATTATAGACTGGTTTAGCTAGATAGGCACCTTAAGAATTTTAGAAAACAGTAGCTTCAATAATAATCGAGTGTATTTAATTTATATAAAATATCACTAAAAGACTGAGATCTAATCATAGGACTATAGAATGCTTCCCTCACCCCACATCCCACACGTTACTAAAGGCCTATTTACAGCAGTTGTTTTTACATGATGAGTACATCATGTACAGCTATCAAAAAAATTACAAGACATACTACAAGGCAAAAAGTACAATTTTCATAGTAAGCATCAGAACCAGACATGGCAGGGGTATTGAAATTATTAGACCAACGATTTAAAAAAAACAAAACAAAACTATGATTAATATTGCTAAGGGCTTTAATGGATAAACTAAACTAAACAGCATGCAGGAACAGGTGGGCAATAAAAGCAGATAAATTGGAATCCTAAGAAAGGACAAAAAAGAAATACTAGAGATCAAGAACACTAACAAAAATTTTAAAATTGATTGTTGGACTCACTGGTAGACTGGATATGGCCAAAAAAAAAAAAAATTCTCTGAGCTAGAGGATAGATCCACAGAAAATACACAAAAACCTTCATTGATATGTTTATAACAAATTTATTTATAATTGCCATGTCTTGAAAGTAATATAGATGTCCTTCAGTAAATGAATGAATTCATAAACTATGGTATATCCAAACAATGGAATGTTATTCAGGGCTAAAAATAAATGAGTTATCAAGCCACGAAAAGACATGAAAGAACCTTAAATGCATGTTACTAAATGAAGAAGCCAATCTGAATAGGATACATACTGTATGATTCCAGTAAAATCGCATTCTGAAAAAGGTAAAACTAGGTTGATAATAAAAAGATCAATGGTTGCCAGGGAGTGAGGAGAAAGGAAAGGATGTATAGGCAGAGCACAAGAATGTTTAGGACAATGAAACTACTATGTATGATACTATAATGGTGGATATATATCATTAAACATTTGTTCAAAGCCATAGAGTGTAAAACGCCAATAGCAAAACCTACTGTAAACTATGGATTTTGAATGATTATGGGTCAATGTAGGTTATTTAATTGCAAAAAATTTACATTCTGTGGGGGGAGTGTTGATAATGAGGAAGGCTATGCATGTATGGGGGTAGCGATATACTGGAGATCTGTATCTTCCTATAAATTTTATCATCAACCTAAAACTTCTGTTAAAAAAAATCTTTAAAAAATTTTTCCCCAGAGAAAACTTGAGGATCAAATGTCTTTATAGGTAAAGTTTATCAAATATTTAAGTTGAAAATAATGCAAATTTTACAAAATTTCTTAGAGAAAATGGAAGAAAATGCTTTACGACTCATTTTGTGAAGCTAGTGTTACCCCACTAATAAAACCATACAGACCCTGCAAAACAAACCAAACTGCAGAATACAACTATCACAAACATTGATGTTAAACTTCTCAGTTAAATATCAATAAATGGAATCTAGCAATATGTCAAAAGAATAATGAATTATAAACCAATGGAGTTCATCCCAGAAATATAAGTCTAGTTTAACATTCAACCCTCAATCAATGTAGTTCACAATATAAATGGACTAAAGAAGAAAAAAGAAAGATTATCTCAACAGATACAGAAAAAATATTTGGCAAAATTCAGCAGCCATAAATGATGAAATATCTCAGCAAACCAGGAGCAGAAGAGTGCTTTTATAAATTAATAAATGCCTACAGCAAATGGTGAAATATTTTCCCTTAATATCAGAAATAAGCAAAGATATCCACTCTCATTACATCTATTCAGTATCATATTCAATTCAATGAGACAAGAAAAGTAAATAAAAGTCATTCCACTTGGAAAGGATGAACTAAAATTTTCTCTATTGACAGAGTTCATTATTGTCCATATAAAAAATGCCTAAGTATTTATAAAGGCAGAAGGACACAACAACAAGGAACAAGAACCAGAGAGAGAAAATATGAGCGATAAATATTTAATGAAATATTTTATGAAGAAGAAAACTTAAAGACAACAATCGTAGAAAAATAAAAAAAAATTAAACTATCAGAGAAAAGAATAATTTACTTATAAATTTGAGAGTTAGATTAAAATATATTAAAACACACTAGACAAATCAGAGGCAAAACAAATCAAGAAAGTGAAGCAAACAAATACATTTTGTAAAAGGTGATATGAGGAAAGAGGATTAAACAAATATATTTAAATAATATGTGCAATTATAATTAAATTATTTTAAATTAAAGTCATTGGGGTGACATTGGTTAATAACATTAAATAAGTTTCAAGAGTACAATTCTGTAACACATCATCAGTATGTTGCATGTGTGCTCACCACCCAAAGTCTAGTCTCCTTCTGTCACCATGTATTTGACCCCCTTTACCCTCTTCAACCTCTCCTTACCACCTTCCCCTCTGGTAACCACCACACTGTTGTCTGTCTATGAGTTTGTTTGTTGTTTTCTCTTTTATATCTCACATATGAGTGAAATCACATGATTCTTGTTCTTTTTTTATGTGACTTATTTTGCTTAGCATGATACTCTCAAAATCCATCCATGTTGTTACAAATGGCAGTATTTTATCTTTTCTTATGGCTGAGTATTATTATGTATATATGTGCCACATTTTTAATCTAATCATCCATCAAAGGACACTTGGGTTGTTTCCATGTCTTAGCTACTGTGAATAATGCTACAATGATCATTAGGGGTACATACATCTTTACGAATAAACGTTTTCAATTTTGGGAGGTAGATACCCAGAAGAGAGATTGCTGGGTCATATGGTAGCTCTATCCTTAATTTTTTGAGGAACCTCCGTATTGTTGTCCATAGTGGCTGAACCAGTTTACATTCTCACCAACAGTGAACAAGGATTTCTTTTTCCTCATGTCCTCTCTAACACTTATTATTTCTTGTCTTATTGATAATAGCCATTCTAACAACTGTGAAGTGGTATTTCATGGTGGTTTTGATTTGAACTTCTATTATAGCTAGTGAGTTGAGCTTCTTTTCATATATCTGTTGGCCAGGAGAAGTGTCTATTCAGGTCCTGTGTCCAATTTTTAAATCAGATTGTTTGTTTTTGTTGTTGTTGTTGTTGTTATTGTTGAGTTGTATGAGTTCTTACATATTTTGAACATTAGCATCATATCACAGATATTGTTTGCAAATATCTTCTCCTCTTCAGTTGGCTGCCTTTTTGTTTTGTTGATGGTTTCTTTTGCTGTGCAGAAGCTTTTTAGTTTGATGTAGCTCAATTCATTTATTCTTGCTTTAACTTCCCTTGTCTTTGGGGTCAAATTCATAAAATCTTCTATGGCACCAAGGTCCATTAGTTTAGTACTTATATTTTCTTCTATGTATTTTATTGTTTCAGGTCTTATATTTAGTTCTTTGTTCCATTTTGATTTAATTTTTGTGGATGGCGTCAAATAGGAATCTATTTGTTTCATTCTTTTGCATGTGACTTTCCAAAACAGAAGATTCTAACAAAATTCATGATATCTTTGTTAAGTAAAACTTTCAAAGTTAGATGAATGAAACTTAATAGTGATAATAATATTGTCAAGAAAAAATCAGAGAAGCTCTACTGAGTATATCTTAGGCCTACGTGGTTTTGCTAATAATTTATCCCAAGCTGCCAAATAACAGAAAATAGATCTTCAATATTAATTATTGTTCAACATAAAACATAGAAATAATAATCTAAAAGAATAAATCTAAAATTTAGCTTTTTTATTAAAAGTTTAAAATCTAAACATTTTAATATTTAAGCCTGAATTAAAAGAACAAGCAAACACAAAAAAATAATTGGAAACCGCCTACTTGAGACTATAGTTGTGCTCTTACTCTCTTGTATCTCTTTATTTTGTGTTCATTCTTATTCTTCAAAAATATACCCCACAAAAACACAAAATTTAGGTATTTAGGTACATGACCTAGTATTGATGATTTTTATTAGTCTAGTTTGCTACATACAGTGATGGGAGGAATTTAATTAAGAACCGTTTCCTAAAGTTTCCTAATCTTTTGGGAGGGCTTTGGGAAGAGAAGTCCTCTTTCCCCTAGGATTACCTATGGGAAGATGTAATGCTCAGCATGTCCATAGCCATCATGAAGTTTTACTGACAGTTGAATGAAACGATATGCATAGAAAAGTAAAGCTAAATAAGAGAGAAAAGGAGTTAGACAGTTGAGCCCCTAGGACCAGTTTCATGCAACTCCACCTAAGTTATACATTCAAACAGGTTCTCCTTTCTGCTTAAGCTAGTTTCAGATTTACTTTTATAATTTTTCAATTGCAAGTATACCACTACAGCCTACATATCTAAAATTAATACAAGGAACAATGGTTTGAACTATAAATTGTATTTTCAGTAAACGATATCAGTTATTTATTTCTAAAAGTTGTCATCCAATGTGCTACTAAATGACTCATTGTGAAAAATATCTTTTAAAATTAAGTTTTTTGCTAAATTTCATTTTGACATTAGCATCTTAGCAATTAAATGTTCTTCTAAACATTAGAAATTCTTTGCCACTCTAAATCCTCTTAGTACTTCTAACCTACTATCAGGCAGAAATGGATGGCTTTTGTTTTCTTTCATTATGATCTTATTTAATTTTAAACATTTTAAAATTAGTGCTCAACTATGACCTCATAACTTCTTTTTCTTTCACTGTGGATATTATTTAATTTATAAATTTTTTAGTATCATTTTAGCTTACAGTGTTTAAAATATTTTCCAAAATGTCAAAAAAATTAAAGTTACTTTGTAATTATTGATAAATAAATCATTACCAATAGCTGTATAAAATAAAAATGAATTAAAAGTTACCAATTTCATCAAGAGATGACTGATTTTAAAGTGCTTGCAAATAATATTCCTGTTCTATCATATATATTCATATATACATATATAGCGATATGTACAAAAAATCAATAATTTGTTGTTTTAATCATATGTATACTCTAATATACTTTGACTTTCATACCTTTCTATAGTCATAAATAAGGTATTTAAATCATCTTTTTTGCATATTATCTTAATTTCATATTAAGCAATATTTAGCACAATTTATTCAAATAGGAAAAAACTTCTATTTATTGCACTTTTCATACATAACTGACGATAATAAAAAAATCAATCTGATATGGGAGCTTTTAATGTACCACAGGTTTACAATGTTTATTATTTCTATCAAATCAAATTAATGTCTTTCTGGAAAATATAGCACCTTTATTAACATATTATTTCAGAAAAAGAGAGCTATTTAGTCAAATCCGCGTGAAGAATTTTATATATTTGGATATTTTTCTAAAGCCATCAATCTAAGTAGACCCACAGTTCGGCCCTTTCTTGTTTCAGGGAAAACTTTTGCTTTAACATGGTGCCATTCTAAAAACCAATTTCTCTCAATATTCTAGTCCAAAGACATTAAGAATTCTATTTTGTAATTCTTCTATCCCTGTCCACTCTCCTTAAATAAGTTTTACGTAAACTAATATTTGGTACCTATATTCCTCCAAATGGATTTAAAAAAAAAAAGTCTGCCTTCCTAATTAGTGCATGACCAGCCTCCTGTTTTCCTGCCCAGTGTGCAGCTGACAAGAAGCAGAACAATTTGACAGCAATGTGTGTGGTGGCCAATGGTTTCATGGAAAATTGGAGAAGAAAGGAGCTGAGTCTGTACTGTCTAGCATGTGATTTTACTTCAGACAGTTTTCCTTAATAAAGGGAAACTTAAACCACAAATTGGAGGCAACAAACATAGTGATCAAAAATGTGATTTTTATAATAAGTGCTATTGTCATTATCTCACTGTTTGGCTTCCTAAGGAGGACCACACAAGTTTCATAGAAAGACTATTGTGAGAATCAATAGCCAACTGTGTGCAGCAAAGCAGAGATATCATGCAAGGTTTTGGATTAGACCACTTTTAATTTTCTTCCAAGTTGAAAAAAGTGTGCTAAACTTGTGTGAGTAATGCTAAATTTAATTCAATTGGATACTGTTTTTCTCACATCTTTTTCTGAATGCCCAGAACAACTCTAAATTTATAGTAAAATGAAAAGGATAACATTTTTATTATTTAACTTAAATGAAGATTTTTGCATAAAATAATATGTAAGAAAATGTTTAATAAATTTTAAACAAGTACATAGATTATTATTATGCAGTTATAGGTAGTCACCAGCCTTTCTTATTGGGCATTTTTACACTACATATACCAATTCTGCATCATTTTAGTCTTTTTTTCCTTCCTTTGTCCAAATATGTTGCCATAGAGTATGTCTTTGTTTCTGTGAGCTTTTTGAATTTTTCAAAAAACTTATTAATATTTAGGAATTTAGGAGACTGTTGGAATAGTTTTTATAAATAAGAAATCGTGTTCTCGTTACTACTAGTTATTTAGAATTATATCTTAAAATTACCCTGTAGAGATTTTCAATACAATATTTTATTTCTGAAAGACACCTATAATTAATATTTGGGTGTTACTCTAATAAATGAAAGTATATTTAGACTTATGTTGTAGAATGAATTTTTGTGTCTGTCCACTTTGTCTTAGTTCTGTATCAGTATTTAATCAAGAGCTGTATAATATAATGTTTACATTTTGTCCAATAAAAAGCTAAATTTATTTTGAATCTCTTGCTGGGTTGGCCTTATGTAAGGTAAGTAACTATCTACATGGAGTGGTTTTATGGGTGTTGGGAAGGTCCTATAATATAAAACTAACCTTTATCTCTTATAAATGATACTTTAAAATTATTAATTTAAGTTAAATACAATCCTCTAGAAAAAGGAAAACTATGTTATCATGAAATTTTCAGATCTATTCTGAAAACAGGTTTTGATAGGACTAAAAAAAATGAAGAGTATAAAGATCTGGACCATCCCCACCCAAGTTGCTAGGGAAAGTAAATGGTATACCCAAATGCAGAACATTTAAATTTGGAGAAATAGAACTACATTAGAATCTGTTTGCAGTTATTAAAGAACATGACGCTTTTTCATAGAATATGAACAAAAGAGGTGAAAAGGGAGCAGGAAATCTAGAATGTCAAAACCCATAGTAAAGTAACTGTTTTTAAAATTTGATTATTATACATAGACAGATTTAAATAATAATCTTGCTGATTTTCAAAAAATAATTAAGAGACAGACGGCAGCTCTAGCCTAATTAAAGTGTCCTTTGCAACATTTCTGCTCTTAAGATCGTTTCCTTTTCAATATTAACTCCAATCAAATATAGCCAAATGTTTTTCTGTTCTTACTTAATATTTTAGCTTTCAAAATAGTATTAAAATATAACATTTTCTCTAAATCACTTGTGAAAGTTAAAATGTAGATTTGTTTAGCTTATTTAAAGTGAATTTCAATGTAATATGAATGTATTTTCACCATGTCAAACCGACTCAGTCTATAACAGCAAACTATGATAACTGAAAGGAAAACTTTATACTAACATGTTTGTACAAACAATAGTGATAAAACTCTAAGATTAAAAAAAAAGTTTGCAAACAATTTTAAGATAGGAAGAGAAATAGACTTTTAACTTAATTATAGTACTATATCTCCCCCAATGGAAGAGGATGTGATGAAAAGAACTTTTAAACCCAATCAAGACAATTAAATATTGATATAATTTTATTAAGTATTCATATAATTTGGTTGTTCATTAAAACCAATGACTGCTTAAACAAACTTAATAAACTAGAAAAGTAGACTTCAAATCTTATCTTTTAAAATGCCCTAAAGTCACTCATGTGTAGTGTGTAATCAATCACATTGTTCCTTCTTCCTTCACTATAAATTTTTAGAAATGTTTAAAGTCTGCTTATTATATGATTTAGCAGAGAATGATCTTTCCGACTACCCCAGTGCTCAGTCTTTTCACCTTGTTACTATTCCTTTTACATGTATCGTAAGCTTCCTTATATTATTTATCATATTACAGAAAATTTATGCCTTAACAATTGTATTGTACTGAGGATCTTTTAAGGTCAGAAATACTGCTGTGACCATTCTCTCCACAAAAAGACATGTTTTTCCCCTTATGGCTGGTATTCAGAAATGTTTCTTACTGAAAATGTTGGAAAGAATATTAATAAAGTTGAGTTTAAGGAAGTTTTTATGTAGAGCAAATCGTCACTAATGGATCTATTTAAAAACTGGATTTAACCTTGATAGAAAAATGTCTGGCCCTAAATATGGAACACCATCACCGATGTGTTTACTATTAGTTGTGGGGGATTTATTTCTTCCTGAGACTTAATTTTCATGATGATAAAACATAATGTTTAATTATACATGTTTTATTTAACTATTAGTTTAATGAGTATGTTCTGTAATAAACTAAGTAACTTTACAGAGTACAGTTGATATCATAGAACAGACTCTAAAAGAAGAAATCAAATATAGATGGATGTCTATAAAATGGGGCCAGTCGCACTTACAAATAAGTTAATCAGTAAACAGAATCTATCTCTGCAGAAATATTTGCAAATCAAGAAAATGACTTCCTTCTGAACAAAAAAAGAGGATATTTCTTTCAGAAAAGTAATCATACTGGCAAATTTATGATAAACAAGAGATGTAGACTGTGTTCTTATACTTGTGGTAGAGAAAAAAAAATGCAGGGATATGCAGCACACAAAGAATTGATGAAGTAATATAGTGAAATTCAACATCTATTGAGAACTATAAAAATAATTCTTTCATTAGAAGAGTTACAATTAAAGTTGATTTTGTTTTTGAAATTTGATAAAACTGCTTCTGAATGGCTAAAAATTATAGATAGCCTTGAAACTCTAAGAAAAACCAATGGTGAATTAGAATAAAGTGTGCACCATGCAACTCTAATTTCATGAGATGCTCCCTGAAAGAGAAGTTTCTCTGTCCAGTTGATTAAGAAGAGCTTACTCTGTATTTCTGTCTTGGAAAGAACTGCCCATTAGCATATCAAAATCTAAGAATTATAGCAGAAAAACACAAATTCAAACATAAACACACAACCTTGGTTAATTGTATTCAACTCCAAATGAAATCCTTTTGCAACCTGACACCCATGAAAACTTCAGAACGGGTATTACATTAGCAAACTTTGGAAGAGTTAGTACATTGTTCTTTTCTGAAACAGGTGAAAACTATCTTGATTTATTGTAGTAGTGTTTGATGACGACTCAAGATTACTGAGTTCATATTTGTTATTATAAAATGTTTATGATTTTAAAACATCTTTCTTCTGAACCTTGTATTATCTTTCAAATTAAAATGTCATAGTAATGTAAACTAATATTTATGTTTAATAGATTTAACAGAAAGCTTTATAGAAGCAATTAATGATTTTAAAAAACTTTCTATTTTATATGGGAATCTATGCCACAGGTATTCAGCTTTAAATATATAAATTGCAAGCATCACTTGCCAATGGATAGGAATAATCATGATAATAATTTCCTTTTCAGGAAGGATTACTATATCCCAGACAGTGAGAACTTTCTTTTCACTAACAACTGACATTGTAAGAATTTTGTTTTACATTAGTGGCAGAATTACTATAAATTTGAGTCTGTAGATGTCAGACTCCAAAAGGTATGTAAATTTTAAGCATATTACCTGGAAGGAAAACAGCTATCTCTAGGACAATAGCCTTTTAAATGTCAACATAAAAGGTGTCATGAAATGTTACAGTAGGATTTACATAAGCAATGGAGGGAAAGAAGGTAATTTCAAAGAGAATAAGATTGGCTAATGCTCAGAATGTCATTGCCATAAATTAGCTAATAAGGGATCTAAATTAAAAAAAAAATCTGTGGAATGATATAAAAGGTTCTTCCTTTAATTCATTAAAAAAATATATAGCTTAAATTTGCACAGTGTGATTATCAATACATCCTTCTGGTATTTTTCAGGTGTTCATGATTTCCCCATTCTCTGCTATTGCTATAACTCTGATTTAAAAAATGAGAAAATAAAACTAGAAGGAAACCGGCTCTTTAGTGGAACATAATTGCCACAGCATTGCTGCTTTTCCAAAAATCTGTTTCTGTCCCATTGAAGACTAAGAATTAGCAGACTGGGAAGGTGACCATTAGCCACAGAAGGAGTTATCTGTAATAGATAGAAAAAGACACCAGGGAATGAAATGCAAGGCACTTATATCATAGGACTCCAAAGATGAAATAGAAGTCCATGTAAAACTTAGGAAAAGAATAGTCTTCAGAGAGTCAGAGAACCATCAATGAAAGCAGCCTGTTGATAGGTGAACAAAGAAAGTCTTTGTGTGAACATCAGCTAATTAAGTCTGGCAATTACCGAAAGAGCTTTCTGTTGTGTGGAGAAGAGAGACATAAAAGTGATGTACAAGTTCAGACTGAAAATACTTATTCATATTCTTTGGGGGAAGGGCAATTTGCCTATTAATCAAAGCCAATGTCACCCATTTCCCTCTTTGAGTAGACATGGGAAGAGTGGGAAGAGATGGGCTTCTAAAGTAGGTGAAATTGTTGGCCATGAAAAGTGCCTTTGACTCAGTTTCAATGGATTTAACCTTTATTAAATATAGAACCCTTATCAAAATAGCTATAAGCTGAGAGAATTGCTTCCAATACACACTCCTTTTCTTAGCAGTCGTAGAAAAAACAAAGCTTGATAAGCTCCTGGGACTGAAGTATTCTTCTCCCATATGGGAGTTATTATTTCCAGTTCAATGTGTCTCAAAGTAGGGGTCAGGTCTCTCAGAGGCCATAGGGGTCTGCGAGGGTTAACACAGAACAGAACTGCAGACCTCTGAAGTGATCAGTGTTGATGATGGTGAACTCTGAGCTACATAAACCAGATAAAAAACGTCTCTACTTACTAGCTCTAGCCTTCATTTGTCTCCTAGTGAATGTTCAGATATGCTCCATCTCCAAGAGGGGGCTCCAAACTGCTATTTGATGGTGTGGCTACAAGGAAGAGCTTAAGAAAATTAGGGTATATATATATTTTTTCTGTATGGATAGCAGGTAGCCAGCATGAGAACTTGAAGCAAGTGGAGCAAGGAGGAGAGACATAGACTTAGAGCAGTTACAAATTTATGAAGAAAGTTGGCAAACCTCTATGGAGCTAAAAACCAAAGATCCAGTACTTCAAATATTCAGGCTTCAGAAAACATGAGCTCCAATTATTTTTTTTTTTGATACATTCTTATCCAACTATTTCCTAATGATTCCTCCTGTCTTTACCCCTGTTGGCTCTTGAAATCTACCCAGTAATGTTATATTTCAGAACAGTAATTTCATATTAGAAATGTCTCAGGAATCCATGAAATAAGTAACAGGGATTTTGTTCTTAACTGCCTAATTACTGTTTGCTTTCTGAACCCTTTCTCATGCTCTTATAATCAATGGCAAACAAGTAAACTAAGAGGTGAGATAGAGATTTTGATTATCATCAGAATCAGCTGTTTCATCATTCACAACCTTTACTCATAGAACAGCAAATAGATCCCCTTCTTTTCTCAGCTCGTTGACACCTATAGTAATTACCCCCAGGAAGGTAACTCTCTGAGGCAATATTTCGAGTCTCTTTAATTGCATAAGTACCACCTTACTACGTATCTGCATTGATAAGCAGTGACACCTCCTGTCAGCCAGGTAATTTGTTGGCAGAAAATGCCATAGACGCTTTAGTTTCCATCTTTCAAAATTTCTCATGCAAATGCGGCACCGTAATTAGTGCTGACCTTCCACTATTACCAGTTGTCAATCAGCTGTGTGTCCTGCTCAAAGACTGTCTGCCTTATTTCATGCAAAAACGTGGGCATGTGAAAAATCATGGGAGTAATAGGTAGTATAAGAAAACATTGTTCTAAAAATTAAACTCTTGATTGAATACAGTAATAGAATCATGAAGGACAAGATGCTATAACTTAAAAAGCAGTATTTTTCAAAATATTCAGGAAACAGCTCTGCCAGTATCATTATAATACCTCTTACAAATTCAGACTCTGAAGTCACATTCAGGGCTACTGAACAAGAATACCAGCATTTGAGTTCCCTGAAAAATTTTACACAAGGACCTAACCATGTTCTCTCACACTAAAATTTCAGAATTACTAGTTTAAAGTAGCATGCATACATTTACAAAAATAAGGCCAGAGAGTATGCTTTCCCATCACTGAACTCAAGAAACATTATTATGTCTTGTTTGTGCAAGGTATCATTGCATGTATAAACATATGAAACAAGGAACGGTATCTGCTCTCAAAGGTTTTAAAGTTTATCACCTTAAGAAACATATTTAATCAAGGACTATAGAAGGGATATTGTAAAGAACTCCTCTTAATGGTGGAATACCTGACATACACTGAGAATTTGTCATAAATTTGAATGTATTCGTTGCTTTGTACTGTCTGTATTATGTATTTTTAACTTTATGTCTAATATTTAGGAGTTGTTTATAATAAAAACTATGCCACAAATTTTAAAGGATGTAGCTTTAAGCTCAGAATCAGCTAATAAAATGCTTTTTCTCTGGCAATCTGGAAAAAGCATGTACTCAGAATACTTTGCTGTTTTCAGATATATACAAATATATGTGAAATATATAGAACTTAGCTTATCTAGAAATCTGTAACTTTTCTAAAAATGCCTGTGTTTCTTTACCAAGATGTAATGGATGATTTATCATGATCTTTTATTTCTGTACGAAGTCAAGGTATATCCTAAAGACTATTGAGTTCAATAGATAAGAAATTATAAGTTGAAAATAGAATAAGTATCCCCAAATATTCAAAAAACAAATGAATTAAACTTAACTGAAACTCAAAGGTGCGTATACAATTTGGGAGAGTTTATTTGACAACAGGATAGTAGATGAACATCTTTACTTATTTGTAGGGGATTTTTATGAGAAATTTTAATTTTAATTTTACTGGAGCAATATTTATATTATTCTCACTGTCAGAGTCATCTAGGTGATAAAAATATGCTAAGAAGTCTATTTATTTTGACAGAAATTATTAATGTTGTTTTGAACTATAGATGTATTAGGCCTGATCATTTCCCACTGTGCTGTCTATTCCCCTTGGGCAAAGTCTGACAACTAAAGAGTCATTTGCTTGTTGGGGAGACAAAGTGCTGAATCTGGAAGTGCTGACTCAGCTGGGCAGGAGGTGGTAAGATTAATGAACACCAGTCTGTAGGGAAATGCAGTCCATGAGTGTTAAGGGCCTTAGTGGGAGAAACATTCCCCCAGTGAAAGAAAGAACACCCGTTTTGCCTTTCCATTCACCCCATGGCCAGGCATCCTGTTGTATATGTCGGCGTCTCATGCAATAGTAGTGGTAGAAATTTATATCTCTATTCATTATTGATTGAGCAAGACCAACTTGTCAAACATTTTGTCATAAACTTTAACTACCATGATACTTTTAAAAGAGGTCAATTTTATTTTTAACAATAACATATGAATTTTAATTGTATTAACAAGCACAACTGTAACAAAAAGTCTATTAAACTACATATGCAAACAAAATATACTCAAGGGCATTTTTTAAGTACAGCTTATGTACTATAAAATTTCGAGGAAAATTATAAATAGCTATGCAATGGAATTAAATGACAATAGATTAAAAGAAAATAAATGGAATACCATCTAGCTACCTTTGATTCTTCAATGTTTATTTAAAATTTGCATAGTGTGGGACAATGGGCAAGCAAGTGTTTTCCTGCATCCTGCGAACTATGTTCCATTTTTAACACAAGTGTTCAATTGTATTGCAGCCAGAAAAAAAACAAAAAAACAAATTTTGCAGTTTCATGTTTACACTGTGTCCAGAATGTTTGACACACTAACATATCCTATTAATAGACTTCCAAAGAGTGACAAGAATAAAGCAATACTACAGTGATTTAAATGGTGTTTCGCTAACAGACAATTTGTCAATATGGGTGGTTCAATTTCAAGGCTTGACTTAATTCAGTTGGTGTATTAAAAAGGTTAGAGTTTTGCAGATAGGAAATATAATTTATTATTTTATAAATATTTTCTAAGTATCTCTTATGTACCATGAACTATTTGTAGCTACTGAGGATCTAGTAATAAATAAATGACTAATTAAATGTAGAATAGTGCAAATGTCAAGAGGGGGTAAAAATGGAGAGTTATACAATTCAAGGTAAAATTCAATGCAATCTAGAATGAATGTCATCATTTTCTATTCTTCCACAAAGCAAATAAGTAAAAATTACCTATTTTGTTTCTTTTCTCTGTTTGTACTTTTGCTTTTGCTCTCTTCTTTGTAAACTCAGTGTTACATGTGTGATATAATGGAGACTGAAGAAGAAATAACTGGAAGATCTAGTAATTTGGTTTCATCTCTCACACTAATTAACCTTGTGACATTAATTAAATTTCTCTAAACCTCAGTTTCCTGGGATAATTTATAGAGTTTTACTTAAGAGATAAAATGATCTACTTTTCTAAGAGAGTAAATATTAGTTGTAAAGAAGAAAACACTACATACATTTTTCAGTTGAAAAGTTATACTCAAAATACATTCATATATATATAACAACTTAAAATACCTACAGAACCTCATGCTTTATAATCCTGTTGTGAAGTCTCTCTTTTATGTTGTCTCAAAAGAACAGTCAAGAATTCAGGAGTAAAGAAACTGTGGTAAAATTTGGTAAGTTATAGCTAATGATAAGAATAATTTGTCTTTTGAAGAATGGTGAGAAGACTGAGAGTCTCTCATATATATATATGTATCCTCCTCCATCTACCTGAAACAATTTGTAGAAAGAGTTAGGTAGAATAATGCTGATGATATCCTTTTTCAATCCTTTCTTGTGGAGTGCTTGCCCCAGCAAAAGAGAGATGGAAGGTAAATTCATTCCATCCGGGGAAAAATTCAAAATTTCCTGTTGTTTAGTAAATAATGAAATGAAGTTATAAATAGTGCTGTTGCTTTCTATAATATGTTTAAACTAATACAAGCATTTCTTTCATCCAAAAGTTGATCAGCTTTAGCTGTTTTGAATGTGTCTCCTAGTTAACACTTTTAACTTTAATCTCTAAACCATTATCTTCTTCCTGGCTCAGCAGGAAATTCTGCCTGTCATTAAATCAGTAACCTCTTATGTTTATGACTAGAAAGTACTGCAAGAGCCAGACTTAAGTGTGGAGTAAAACTTGTCTAATTAGCATCAGGCTACACATTACCACAAGTTGCCAATAGCCTTTCATATGTTAAATTATTTTGGCATCTCTGATGGATAACACAACATAGAATAATTCTTTATCATCATTCTATCTTCTTGCTATAACTTCTCAAGCATTTCTTTTCTTGTCTTTCCTTTTCTTTTTCTTTTTCTTTTTTTTAAGATTTCTTGAATTACTCGCAGCATCATGACCTTTAGGTGCCTCATTCTTGCTTCCTGAAGAGGGATCCCAGACAGTACTAAATTCAAATACGTTAACATTTTGTAGATCATCAAACATTTTTTGTACTTTACATTTCTATCTGTTGCTTTAGATCTACTTTAGGATTCATAATTCATTGCTCAAGATAGCAGAAACTGACTGAGATTGTATAAAATCCAACTACCATAGGTAAAAAGGAAATAGATGAAGAAGAAAAAAGAAATAAAAAGATTGTAGAAGAAATTAACTGTTCCTATTAAAATTATTTAATAAATTTTTAAACAAAATCAACTTAACTTAAAATCCTCAAGGATATTTTTGGAGTCAAGTTTCTGAAAAATTATATTTTGCCATTTAGAAAACAATAAATAAAATATTTGGGACTTTATTACCATCATAATTTCTATCTTTTCTCAAATAACCTGTATAAATATTTTTTATCAGTTATATAGTGTGAAGATCATGTAGGATGCTTGTAAGTTTATTTTATACTCTTTTGATTAAGATAATTAAGATAATTAAAAAAATAATTTTAAACAAATGTATAAAACATTTGTATTTGTTGATTGCACGAGTGATTTTTGAATAAATAGGATCAATTGATTTAAAAATAATAATTGTCATGGGAAATCTGTCATATCCAGAATTCTCTCATATATTTTTGATCATTTATCTTATGCTAATTTTGTCATTAATATATTTTATTTATTTGTTTGTTTGTTTGTTTGTTTGTTTGTTTATTCTTGCTAAGCCCCCAGTCTTCCTAGGTGGTCTCATCCAAGTACTAACCAGGCCTGACCCTGCTTAGATTATGAGATCAAACATTGGGCTTGTTCAGGGTGATATGACTGTAGACCATAAACCGTGGCTCTATTGGGGTATGAACCCAGGGCCTTCTGCGTGTAAAGCAGACGTGCTAACCTACACTATGGAACCATGGCTTTCATTAATATGTTTTAGATTTTAATTCATTTTATTTGCCACATATATATTATTTCCCTTTGTATTTATATCTTTAAAATTTTTTATGATTTGTTTTCATTTTACATCAAGTTTAGAGTCTAGAATATAGAATGAGGTTAATAAAATAGTTCAGTCTGTCACTGATTTGCTTTGTGGCCTTGACTATCAATATTGTACAAAATATCATAACATTTAATCTGGGCATCTATTTCCTTCTTTGTCATCATTCCAGTGAAATTTCTGGCTGGAGAACTCAAAAACTAAGTGTTTAATGAGACAAAAAATATAAATATATGTGTTTTCTTAAATGATGATAGGTAACAATTTTTTAAAATGCAAAATACATAATTCATAAGTTTATTTTTAAATTATCACCCTAAGTGAATTTTGATTAAACCATTGGTATGGTTTGAGGAGAACACTAAGATTCTAGATTAT
>NW_011888807.1:3784106-3829837 GCF_000151845.1 Pteropus vampyrus
TTTTAAGTTAATGATTTTGCTTGCCAATTTTTAAGTTTTAGGAAGTCACAACCCGTACATAGGTGGGTGATTATAGTATGAAGAATAATCACAGAGCCCAGATATGTCAATAAGTCCAATTTAGGTAATAAATTACTTGGCTATGTCTGGTTCTGAATTGATTTGTTCAATATCTATTTTTGAATAAAATGTTTTCTGAAAGATCTAAGAAATTTATTCTAATTTCAAACCATTTCTACTCATAAGCCCAAATAGTGACCTTTATGAATTTTCTTCCACCACAAAATTCTCAAGAACATTCCACTCTTGGCATGCCTCTATTTCTTAATCTCAGGACTTAATTTCATGATGTAGTTTCTGGCCTTTCTCAAGTCTTTTAGTTGGGAAAATTATCACTGATCTTGTGTAAATTGTAAAATACTTTTTCATGATCATTATTTTTAATTTTTTTCCAGACTATGTGACACTTTGAACATCTTCTTGAAATTGTTCCCTTGATTTCAGTCACTACAGGGTTCTACTTTTATTCTTTACTCTCTATTTACTGCTTCCGTTTCCTTAGTTACTCTTTGATGATTGTTTAAATTTTGAACAAATGACTCATACATTTTGTTCCTCTAATCTTCATTTATTTTCGCCCTTGGAGGTTTTATATCTAATGACTTCAACTATAAACTTCAGTTAAATGATTTCTAAATTTACCTAACTTCTCTGGTTCAGCCCCACATAAAAGTTATTTCCAATGGAATGCATGATCATTGTCTCAAATTCCTAATGTTGAGCAAATATATCAAAATTTCTCCCAGACTTGGTTCTACCCCAAACAGCTTTATTTTCTTTTAGTAGAGCCAGCATTTCCTAAGTTTTCATGCTGGCAATTCTTCCTGATTCCTTCTTTTCAATCTACTTAATTATTACATTTTGTAATTCCTTCACATCATGTTACTTTCAATTTTCTCCTTTCCATTCCCACTGCTATTAACATCTTCCAGTCTAAGCTATCTAGACTCATAATATACAGCTAATTTAACTTTCTCCTCAACTGTCTTTTTTCTCCTTTAAATACACCTGACACACTACTGCCAGAAGAAACTTTCATTCATCTTAATTCCCAGATATTAGAAAAAGTCAAGTTGGCACTTACTACTAATTTATATTATTAATTTTCTCTCTCTCTCTTTCTTCTTAATTTCTTTCTTTTCTTTCTCTTTCTTTCTTTCTTTCTTTCTTTCTTTCTTTCTTTCTTTCTTTCTTTCTTTCTTTCTTTCTTTCTTTCTTTCTGTAAATATTCTGAGTTTCCAAATGAATCTTAAGCACTTCGGAGGCAAGAGTACAGTCCTATACTTCTTTATCACATTAGCTTCTTAAAATCTCTTCATTGTTAAAAAAGAAAAGGAAAATAATAGACAAAATGAGAAATAAGAGAAAATAGATGCTGTTATCAGTTCATTCAATAAATATTACAACAAATTCCTCTATAATTACCCTAAATTAGGCCAAAGTATAACTAAGAAACCTGGCAATATCTATTTTTTAAATTTTAATGTTTGCCTGTCAACTTTATTACTAGTTGCATCTCACAGTTTATTTATTTTTTGTTAACCTTCATATAGACTTTATATTGAGTGACTCAGATCTAGGCTGTAGAACCACCATTTTAAACAATCGTTTAAAATTTTAAAGCTTACATTAATGTTTTCAAGCAGTTATGGGATATGTTCCTTTTTTTAAGTTAACTAAATTACAAAATATAAAAATTTGTACACAATACTACAAAAATATAATAGAAGAAAAAATAAACAAAAATATAAGCCAATGTGATGCTTGCCACCATAATGTCTATTAACAATACAAACAAATATAATCCATATTAAAAATGAATTCAGTTTGGGTCAGTGAACTTTGCATTTATTTTAACTTTTGTAATAATTAAAAAAATACTTTCAGATTATGTTTTTATACTGTCATAATTAAAGAAAACAAAAATTTTAAAATTTAGTTTTAAATAATTTAAACTAATATTTAACAATGTTGCAAGAAATATTAAAAAGCATATATTTATGACAAATTAAAGCTTGACATATTAACTATACTCTGTTACAACTATTAGTTGAAGCTCTGTTTAAAAGGTTCTTTGAAAAAACCAAGCAAACAAAAAATGGTAGTCCACATTTTATAAAGACTTTACTTGAATTTCTTACTAATTAAGAGTAAAATTGTAATACAAGCTCTTTTTTAAAAAATGGACCTAACAGTAATTGTCTCTTCAGACTGTCACTTCATGTTTAAATTGTGTTTAAAGCACATCATGATGTTCTGAATCTATGCATTAGATCAAAGCTAAGTGCTTTCAAAATAAATTAGCTAATTTCGACATTAAATGTGTGTCTAGGATGAAGGTTAAATTTCCAGTTTTAAGCTATCAAGAAACACTTGAATACTGTGTCTCTAATAAACATAATATCATAGAATTCTACATGTGGAATGGACCTTAGAGATACCTATTTCAACCTCCTCATTTTACTTGGAAGCTGTACTTGCAGAGATTAAAATTAGCTTGCCCAATTTTTCACAACATTTATGATAAGATAAGAGGCTAATCAAGCATCCTGGTTCCTAGCATAATTCTCTTTCTTTCATAATTGGGAGTTCCTTGCACCATAGTTGAAATGAACACAGAGCTAGTAGTTAAAGCTCGATACATAAGCCATTACTGTGGTATTTATAATAAAATATCTTTAATAAATGTTTTACAAGTTTGTGAGTTTTTATGTAGGTAAGTGTTAAGCGAATGTTCTTGTGTTTCCTTTTTCAGGAGAGAAGAAAATCATTTGGCTGAATAGCTAAAAATGTCTTGTTATCTTCTCTTTCAAAGAATGTACTTTTTATAAACTAGCTATCTAATTCACATATCTTAAGTATAAGTGAGCTTGTCAGTGCAATAGAAACTGAACAAGAATAAATTTATCTTAGAAATTAAAAGAAACAGAAGAGAAAAGATAAGGTAGTCATCTCCTTTTCATGTCCTATGTGGTATCATACAAGTTGAAATAAAAGTTATGTCTTTATGACACAAAGAGTAGGTCTCAATTAATGCCACATGGTACATTTATCAAAGGTGAACATATTTTTAAAATGAAAGAGTATATGGCTGAATATTTACTAGCACAGTATAAATGATCTCTAAGTTAAGGTAAATGACATTAAATATGGATTCAAAATGAATTTGTAAATGTATATAAGTAAATTTAAGAAGAACAATTTGGATCTCTAAGTTTAACATAACCGCATTTTCTAAGAACCATAATTTAGAAGAGGATGATTGAAAAATCTGGAGAGTTTATAATTCAAACAGGAATAAAGATTTGGGAAATTAGGACTCTGATAAGATGTTAATCAATACTAATATGAGAAAAAATAAAGTTCAAAAAAATGACATTGTAGACCAATTTAACTTTACGTTCAAAAACACAAAAATTATTTCAACATCGATACATCATTTCCAGCAATATATTTATTTTTCTTTACATAATGAATACTGTATGGCACTGCTGTAAGGATAGATGTATAAATAAATGAAATAAAATTGAAAGGCCAAAAATAAACCCTTAATTGATTTTTGACAAATATGCCAAAAAATCCACCTGGGAAGTACTCTTTTCAACAAAGAGTGCTATGACAACTGGATATCCACATGCAGAAGAATGAATTTGCATTTTTAAGACACACCATAAACAAAAATTAGCTCAAAAAGGAACAAATTATAATTTTAAGAGCTAAAACTATGAAACTTAAAAAAAAAACTTAGACATAAATCTTCGTGATATTGGATTAGAGAGTTGTTTATTGGCATCAAAAATACAATCAACAAAAGAAAAAATAGATAAGTTAGATTTTAACAAAATGAACTTTTATGCTTCAAAGGACAATCTCAAGAAAGTGAAAAGACAATCTAGAGATTGGGAGAAAATATTTGTAAATCAAATATCTGAAAAAGAGACTATTTTATACAGGATTTATAAAGAACTTTTACAACTTAACAAAAGATGATAATCCAATTTAAAAATGAGCAAATGTTTAAATAAATATTTCTTCAAAGAAGCTACACAAATACTAAGAAGCACATCAAAAGATGTTAAACATCATTAGCCGTTAAGGAAATACATATCAAAACCATAGTGAGATCACTTCACACCGACTAGAATGGCCATAATAAAAAAGATGAAAAATAGAAAAGGTTGGAACTCTCATGTATTAAAATGCTTTGGAAAACAGTTTGACATTCTTCAAAAAGCCCATTGTATCTAATCTCACTTTGCACTGTGGCTTCAATGAGAACAAGCATGAATACACTTTAGCTTTTGTACCTCTCAGGAATTGGAAACTAGATATGATATACTTGGCCCTACTACCATCCAGTTTTTGCTCAAGATATTACCTGCTCTAGTGACATAAATAAGGGCAGGCAAGTATGGGAGATAATTATGGCGATATTCAATTATGAAAGTAGGTGACAGTTTGTGCAGGGATGGTTTAACTCAACAGACTTGGGTTGCTCAAACCTGCATAGTCCCAAGAAAGACTGACTGTAGGCTGGCTCTTGGGAGATGAGTTTTAAGTTCTTGGAATATCCTACCTGATAAGAGTAGTTTTGTATGCCTGGCACATTGAGCTTTGAGGTACCAGTTTGTTTAGATAATTTATGCTGTGTGATTTATGGTGAATGCAAATTTTTGTCTGGGGGGCTGGAATCTGAGTAGCTAAGCTCACTTCATGCATATACTGCATGTCTACATGACTCACCCCCCCAGAAAAATGCTAGGTACCAAGGCTTTACCGAGCTTCCGTGGTTGGCAATACTGTGTGTTGCCAACATTGCTGGGAGAATTAAGAATGTCCATGTGAATCCACTGGGAGAGGACATCTGAAAGTTTATGTTTGTTTCTCCTGGATATCACCTCATGCAACTTATCCCTTAGCAGATTTTAATCTATATCCTTTCACTGTAATAAACCATAACCATGAGTGTGACAGCTTTTTTTTAAATTCTCTGAGGTCTTATAGTGAGCCATCAAACCTGAGGATGGTTTGGGGACCCCTGCACACAACCTCTCAATAATTTTTATGAGCCCCCTTCCAAGGTTGGTGGAAGAACCAGATGTTCAGCTCCTTCCTCTCTCATACAGGGAAACGTGTGCCTGTGATCTAAGGAGGACTAAAGCTAAATGCATTGATTATTACCTATGAGGCCTTATTTGTATGGTCATTTTGTGCTTTGCAATCTTAACCCAATAATTGTTTTATTTGACAAATTCTTCCTCTATATTTTTTAAAAACTCAACATAAATCCCTTACTAATGTAATAAAATGCATATTTATTCACAAAGGATGCACTGCTGAAGTCAAGTATGAAATGGCAACACAATAATTGAATCAGCTTTCCACTGAAGAAATAGGAAAAACAAATTTGATATTGATACTATTTTTAAATTGAATCTTAAGAGCCCATCCAAGTTGGTCATCCTTTCCCAAATGGTGTTTTGATCAAGCACAGTGATATTTCCCTTTCTACTTGACTACAGCAGTAAACAGGTCTTCAAATTCAGGGGAAAGCCTGATTCTATGAACCCACCCACACAGTTTTACAAACATTTAGAATTCTACATGTGGTATCATTCAGTTATTAACTGGAGGCCCATGCTGTCACCATATTCCTGCACTGTGTGGACTTCTCTGGTTCAATGTAATGCATTATCTTTCATTAGACAAGCAATACACTCTTCTGATTTTACTCGCAAAAATATAACAGATGAAATAATTTACTACAATAAGTATCCTGGGTCTTGAAAACTCTCTTTTACAACATCCTGTGAGATATATCAACAAATGGCCACATGCAGCACTGGTTTTGGTAGACATCCATATTTCCATTTCAGAGGCAGATATGTACTAGGAACAGCTGCAGGGTACTAGGAAGAAGCACACACACATGTAAACCTACTCTAACATAATTTTATTTAGTCAATGTTTCCAGATGAAAAAAAAAAATTGTTGGTGTGTGGTTACAAATTCGAAAAATGTCTCTGCCCCTTGTAAGCAATAAAAACTTGTGAGGCTATGAAAGCTTATTTCTAAACTTGAAGCATTTTAATCAAATATCTTTTCAAACTAGAACACCTGTGACAATATTATGTATTGTTTTTGGTATTCACTCTTCATATTGTATTTTGACAAAGCAAAATTCTGCTACTGGGAACTTACTTCTCATGACTCTGATGTAATTCCCTAGATGATCAGTATGTCATTTGAAGAGCTCAAGTTTGACATTTAAGGCTCCCAAAAGATAAAGCCTGAATAGTTTTTTCAAGTGCTCCTTGGGCCTGAAGTTTTACCACCAGAGACCCAGGAAATATTTATTTCTTGTAGGAATGAGTGAAGGTGGTATCTTATAAAAACGTTATAAGTCATGTCATTGTTTTTGCACTTTCATGCCTGAAAAATCCTCTTTCCCTTACACGTGCATCAGGGAAAATTTATATTTGATGGAGTTTAAAGATTTTTGAAAGATTAATTTTGTTTTGAAACAAAGTGATAAATATTTTATCCTGCACAGTTTTATTCAAGGATGACTGGACTCACTTACATCTCAATGATGTAAGATAAAATTGATATGTGGAAATATCCCATTATCTATGAACAGCTTCATGTCTGTACAGCAGCAAGTACCAATTTGACCGATTTGTGTCTGGCTTGATGCTACTTGAAAATAAAGGTCCAGCTCCTGCCTACACATACCTATTGCCTGTTATAACCATCAATCAGGTCTTTGCTAGCAGAAGTTCAGGAAGTCATTGAATTTATAATGTTGATTTCAACAAAGAGGTACTAAAAAGAGTGGCTGCAGATAAAACTGAGATAGCTTTTGTATAAGGGTAGAAATACTAAATACTTCTGAAAGATTCTACATATGGTATCACTCAGTTATTAGATGCTTTATCTTTTCCTGTCATAATGATAAATTTTTCTTAGTCCTGTGTTATATACTATCTCTTATATTAGACAAATGAAGAAACCTGCTCAGTATTTCTGCAAGAGGTCATTAGACAGCTGTACTCCGGTTGCCTGAAAATATACATTTAAAATGAGATAAATTAGCTTCGCTGGAAAACAGACACTGGTCTTCACTTTATGCCATGTGTTATTCTTGATAAAATATCTTTTATGAAAACATTTTCATGACCCGCTCTGATATTATAGCTCTAAATTAACATTCCTGCATCTTTCCTTCATTCAGGCAGTTTTACTTCTATCACTGACCATGCTCTTGGTTGGAGACTGTTTGTAATCATTAAAATCTCTTTGAAGATGTTCAATAGTAATTTTGCCAAATATTTTGACAAAATTAGATACATTTTAGTTTTAATTTATAAATACATGTGCCATTGTTCTGGCCATAAAAAAACTTAATATGGCATCTATATTGCATACCTTGGGGTAACTGGCTGATCTGGTGAAACAACTTAGAGAAACATGCAGAACTATTTAAGAATCTAAACTATTAGCAGGAAGTCGTCAAGGAAGAGGTGAGGTAACAAGATTTTAATAAGAGGTCAGACTAAGGTCAAAAGTAATAGATAAAGATAGTTATAGTGTTACATAGAATTTATGTAAATGAAGATGCTTTTCCCTCAATTTTATTCTGATATATGTTATTGCTTTCAGTTTTATATGTCATATCTCACATCCATTTTTGTCAAAAAGCATTATTCCACAAATACTGGTATATGTTGGCAACTAATGAACCAGCACTAAGTGGCTGCATCAGTCACAAACCTCTGATTCCATTCCTCATGTGTCTCACACCGTGGGATACAGCCTACTTGCCCAAGGACACTCAGGTGGCAGCCACAACCACAGGTCTAGCAGGAAAGTACTATTTATCGCCTGTTGATGGCACAAGAGGGAGCATTGCTAACCCTCTTTCTGCCATCCTACAAGTGAAACTGAGGTAAATCTTGGTCCAAACATCATTGATTCCTACTTCTTCTCTTCCCCTTCCTCTTGGTCTCCTGGGAAGTCTGAGCATTTATCATTTCACATGTTTAAGGATGTCAAAGAGACATTGGACCAATACTGGAGCAATGCATTGAAGAAAGGTAAGCAAATCAAAATTTCACTGATATATAAGGAGTATCACACTTCATATTTTATAACAGTCATGAGAAATTTTATATTTTCAGAGTAGCGACATCCTGACATGGTTAGTAGGTCAGTTCTGTCCCATGATGATTTTTACTTCAAGGCCTTTGCAAACACTTCTATTTAAGTGTGGTAGGCTCCTAATGTCTTTGGACATTATTTCAGGGTAAAGGAACTCCCTCCAAAGAAAACTGTGTATCCCACTATTTAAAAAGAGTTATTTTCAAGTTTAACTTTAATAATGTTACATTTTCATCGGATGAAAACTTAATATTTGTTTTCAATTGTTTGCAAGGTGGCCTCCTACTTTACTGGTTTGAAGCTATAAAATGTCTCATAATAACAACCAAGTCTGAGATAATTTATATTTTTCTCAGTGAAGTTCGTTTTGTATTATATGAAGTCATAAAAGGGACACATATAACACTAAATTGATTTAGATGTGATAAAGTAAAAATTGTGTTTATACCAGTTGAATCCTGGAAATATGGGTATTTAATTCTATACTCATTGATTAAGCTACTTCTAAGAAATCTTAACTTTCTTTACAGTTAGATAAGATTAAAGAAAAAAGTCATAAAATTTCCTGCTGAGTCAATAGTTCTCCTGAAGAGGCATAGGAAATGTCTTAAAAAAGAAACATTAACTTGCACACTCTGTAATGGTTAACAAGGCTCTTGATAATCAGAATGCCTTATATATTTGGCCATAAAATGTCTAAACTTAACAAAACACAAAACAAATATAAAACCATTTCAACCTTTGACCATTATGTCAGTACAAACTGTTGTACTGTTTTTCAGACAGTACAGAACAACATTTCCCAGCATGTTTTCTGCAAAACAGAAACCTAGTGAAATGCATTATGTAGTCAAATAAATTTAAATGATGTAGAATGAACACCATGAAACATGCGTTTTAGTGCTGTACTTTCTAGAGTCTTTAACAAAGAACAAGCATAGAGATTCACCAAAGGTGGTATAGAGCATATAATATTTTCCAAAATTAATTAGTCGCAATACCACTACTGCTTTTTTCCTATGGAGAACATTTTTGTGTAAACCATATCTTCCCTTCACTCAAAGAACACTTTGTATTTTTATTTAAATGTACATAATTTATAGGAACAATTATTAGCAATACATATTCATTGTAATCCTTGGAAATGAATCAACTATAACTCAAATTGGTATATTACCTACTATCTGTCTGTAGTAGGAACAACAAAAGAAAACACAAATTGGCAGCTACGGGTCTATGAGAGTTCAAATTTTTTATTTGCATAGAGACTTTCTAATGACCTTGGTTTGATTCCTAATACAGTTAGGTTACAAAAATTTCTAGATATCACAGAAAAATATTAGACAAAACATATAAACTGCATAGTTCTAATCATAAGCAGTTGTTCAGAGATCAGTTTTGTTTTTAATAGAACACTAATTTGTGTCATATTTGCTGTGTTGTGGGAGGAAAATTAATGCCAAATAAAATATCATTGACCATCCATAAGGCTATCAGAACTTTGCAAAAACTTATGTTCTCAGGGAATAGAAAAGTGGGCACAGGGAATTTTGAAGCGTCATGTATAATTTAAAATTTATTTTTCTATCAATAACATTTCTAAACTCCCTTTAGTTTGTTCATACCAAATAAAAACAGTCAACATTCCCTTTTGATGCTTCACAACAACAACAAAAATTAAACACACACAATCCATTATGACATCAATTTTAGTAACATTTATTTTATACAAAAATGGTTCTTTTTGGGGGACAATGTAGCCATCTAGAAATGTTTTGGTTTGAAATCATGATATGTAATTTAAAATGGTCACTTTTTAGATTCCATAACTGTTATACAATTGAAGAAACTGTTGAGAAAGACAGTTTCTATGGATAGCTTTGGAAATATCTTTCCTGTGTTTTAAAAAATGTTTAAGACACTAAAAGATAGCCGATAATTTTTCTTGAAGAATTTTAAAAATGGACATAGGTCAGCCTGGGATTCTGGAACTAAAAAGCCTTCTTTTATAAAACTTCAAAATTATGAGCAGCTGGTTTTATCCAACTTTTGTGAAGTGGAGTGCTCTGGTTCAAGAGTTTTCTTGTCATGCAATCAAAGGACGGAAACATTAAAATTGCAGATGTAGAGTGGTGACACATTGTAATTTCATACAGATCATAAGATGTTTTGATGACATAAGAATTACTAGACCATGAGGCCTGGGGTCCATGAAACGGATTAAAGCGTTATTGCTCTTTGGAGTTCTGACAATGACAAATGCTCTCTCTGATGTCAGGATTATCTTGTCTAAACTTTTGTTTCCTTAGTTTCAGGTTTCACTTTTTCCTTAACCATCTTCTAAGATCCCAAATAACTTCCGTTTTTTCATTGTTAATTGGAAAGCATTTAGAAACACCCCTTTGTTGTATGTATTCATCACTCGTACTGCATCGATAATGCATGTCATTATAAAATTTTCAATACCCTGATAAAGATTTGAATGATAGGCTTAATAATATAGTCACACAATCAAACTTCAAATTCTTATTAAACAATATAAAGATGAGAATTTTACAAGAAAAATACTTGCATAAAATAGTATATTAGATATTAATAGATTTATTAAATTGTTGGCATCAATTAACTAAGCTTATTTTTGACAGCAAACTTTTAATAAAATGTCAAACACATCATATATGTCTTTTCTACCATGACACTATGCACACACATACATAGTTTAATAAGTTTTCTGTTTTAAGTTGTAAATAAAGAATTTAAGTAAATTTGATGTGTGTTACAAATTAATTAATTTTTCTTTATTGAAATGAAAAAGATAACTAAACGTAAAAAGAAAAAAGATCATTTTCTTTTAACTCTGAATCTGATGGCACTTTTCTCTCTTCCTGTCATTCTGTCTTTGTCATTATCATGCATTGTGAAAACACTACTTCTGGTGAAGTTAAGTGGGTGAAATCTTTAATATGAAAGGAATTATATAGTACACCAATTCAGCAAAATTTGAAGGCGTTAACACTCAGTGTTTCTCTAGTACCTGATAAAAAGTGTGTGAAAGTCTTACAGATGGAGACACATTAGGATTTTACTTCTTGCTAAAATTTTCAGTAAGCCAGATTGGAAATTTGGTTCTAAAAGCATTAGTTTTCAACAGAGTTCCAGACTGCATTTGAGTGTATTATAATTGCATTTGCTTTTTAAAAAACTTAAATAATTGAATGGTGGTGTGATATAGTTAAATTAACTCACCTGTTACTTTTTCTGTCCTACAACAAAGAAGCACAACAATAATATAATCTATATACAAATAGATATATCAATTGGCACAACAAAATGTCATAAACTTTGCTTTAGGAAAGGCAGACAGAGAGGTGAACAAAAAAGGCTTTTTTTTTCCCCCCCAGAAGTAATATAGATTTAAAAATTTTTAAAGTAGAAATTTTCTGTGATTTGAGATACATCATAAGGGGAGATTTTTAAGAACAAGGGAAAAGTACATTGGAGTTTAAGCCATTTCTTATTCTTATTTATACCCCAGGAGACTAGTAAAATGTTTGGTACATGAGTGTTTAATAACTATTGAAATGATTGACCAGTTGATTAAACAATTGAAATTTCACTGTGTTCTAAGTATGGTTTTATATCTTAAGATAATTATTAAACAGAAAGAATATCCACCATTGTCAACAAGTTTATAATGTTAAAGTATTTTAATTTTCTGAAAAATAAAAGCAGTGGATTTAGAATCAGACAGACCTACTTTTAAGTCTCAGTTGTCACTTACCAGCTGTGTTGTTTAGCAAATTCTAATCTTCTATTAGGCTCAGTTTCTACACATATAAAATGAAGAAAATAGTATCTATATTATAATTTGGCAAAGGATTAAAAGAAATATTTTTTTGTGGACTGTTGTCCTACACAAGGCAGTCTCATATCAGAAGTCTTAAAATTAAAAAAGATTCATTCTTTAAAATTTGAGAACTTCAATATTGTCAATCGCATTGTATCTCATAGTTCCTGCATGGTAATACTGGGAAAATAAGACATCTAGGGTTTTAAAATTAAAAGTTCAAATGTCCCTCACACCTATACCTCCATTTATTGTTAAAGATTGATGATGACTTTTGGAGACAAGCTGCCAGAGTTAGGGTTGGTACCCTGAAAGTTTTTAATGAAAAGGTATCTTTCAAATTTAAAAATGCCAACTGAAATACAGTTTTCATAGTAGAACAGAAGGTGAAGAACATGCAAAAATGTATAACAAAAATGTATAACAAAACTATATATGTTAGAGACTATGTTATGTATCATTGCATTTTTGTGGAATTTCTAGAAAAGGAAAATATATAGAGATAGAGTAGGTCAGTATTTGCCTGGATCTGAGATTGGGAGTGGAGAACTGCAAAGGAGCACAAGGGAACTTTCTGAGGTGAAGAAAGTATTCTAAAACTGGAGAGAGGTGACAGTAGCACAATTGTTAAAATTTACTAAAAAAAATATCAAAACTATACAAAAATTGGGGGAATTTTATGGTATGTAAATTATATCTCAACGATATGATATAAAAACTAGTTATGGTACAGAATTACATTTGCATTTGGGGAATATCAATATCTTTACATCATTGATTTAAATGTGCCAATTTTTGACTACATTCTAAGAAACCACACCCTTGAAAACAAAGTCTATCATCATTATTTCTGTATCTTCCTCTCATACTTTCAGGACCAACAAATGGACTCCTCCACCAGAATATGAACATCTTGTTCATCTCTGTATCTTTAATGTATCACATACAGTACCTGGCATCCATAGATATTCAATAATATTTCTCTTGCACAAATATTATACATCATGAAGAGTAAATATAAGTACTAGAAAGAGTAAATAAATATCAATATTTCTGATTCACTAGTCAATATGCTTTCACCAAGACTATCTAAATATTTCATTGCTATAATTTGAAATTATTTGGAAACATAGCTGGCACTTCATTTAGGTATAAATGATACTAGTGACAATTTACATGAGTAAACAAAAATACTAAGACTACGTCTGCAAGAAGGTTTATATTAACTTAGACTTTTTTACTACTCATGGATTTTTCAATAAATTTTATATTTGCATCAACAACAAAAGGGGGGTCTTTTAAAAAGGAAAAATCAACAATATATAATGTAAATGATTTAATAATTTTGCATCATTTATATATTTCCCAGTGTTTGTGAGAGTTTCAAAGATAGGTCACTGTACTTCCTATCTATTTAGTGTTATTATATCTACTTAAAACTGATTAAAAATTAAGTTTTGTTAAATACTTATATATACATATGACTAAATTAAGATGAAGATCTCTAAAGTAAGAAGAATTAGTAGAATATCAGTATAAATCTATCAACATCTGGGTTTTTAACTTATGAAGCATGTGGACTTTTTACATAGATTCCTTTAGAATATTTCTTTAGAATATTTCTTCAGAATATTTCTTTAGACTATTTCTCAGGAAAATCTAAGAGAGTTGAATCTGAATTATATTATTTATAACAAAGTATATAGAAAGATAACACATATACTTTAGGCCATCCAGATTATATTCAAAATAGGAAACTGAATGGAAAAGTGAAATACATTTAGAAATTGCAGATAATCTTTATACTATTGAAAACATGCAAATGGATATATTATGAGCTCTGCCTATCATATCGTTGACACCCAGTAAATATTAATAGAAATAAAGGGGAAAAGAAGGAAGCAAAGGATAGAGGAAAAATATAAGAAAGAAGAAGAAGGAGGAGGAGGAGGAGGAGGGGGAGGGAAAAAGGGAAGGAGAGGGTGAAGGAGAAGGAGAAGAGAAAAAATATAGACTTTTCCATGTGTTTTTTAGAAAACAGTGGACCCCCCAGTAAAGCTGTGTATGGCCAACTTCATGACAAAAACATGCAGTTAGCTGTATAATTAAGTGATGCAAAGATCCCCTAAAGGCAAATGTTGGGGCTGAGACAGATGTCCTCAATCATGAGAGTTCATACAAAAACATGCTCCATATGGTTTAGGACAAAAGATGTATGGCTCAACTAGTCCACGAACAAGAGGAGTATGCAGTGAACAGTTGAGGAAATGATACAAGATCAGCACTATGTTCATAATAGTGTTGGTGGTATAATAGCTAATGAGAATATACTAATTAATAGTGGTTCATCTGTAGGCACAGGACTGAGCTTTTAATTTTAAGTAGTATTTTATAGTTTTGTAAGGCTCAGTTGCTACATATGTTTGAAACTACAATTAAGAGAAGCCTTTATCAAACCTCACCTTTTGATACATAGGCCCTTGACTTAGGGTAGGATAAATTATTAAAATTAGTTTCAGAACTAAAGGAAGAAATTGTATCCAGCCCTCTTGGAAATTGTCTGTCCGGTGCACACATCTAAGTAGCAAGTCAGTGTGCTCTAGCTCTTACAAGATCAACTTCGAGATCTGCATCTAACATTTTAATCTAATGCTTCCTGAAATAAGCAGTCACTGTTAGGAAACCAATAAATTTGCCTCTTGCCCACAATTTAATAAGGACATTTCCATCACGAGTAAACAAATACAATCATAAAGCTACACAAGACTAAAAGCCTGCATAAAGGCCAGATTTTCTTCTCTAACAACCACGTTGAATCAAATAGCTTGGAAAACTTTTCCATGCACTTACTCTATAGGATTAAATAGTTCCTTTAATCAAAATACAAATTTGCTGAATGAATCAGATTGTCTCAGAGCCTTACGTATTTTCTTTTAATTATAAAAAGATGTTGGAAACATTTTTAATCATTTCAGACTAAATGTAATAATTTATGTGTCCTACATGGCAAGAAACTATATGGAGTACCCATTTACCACACTTAATATCTACTACTAAATGTATGTAGTAACACTGTAAACTAAGAATATATGGCTTATAATTTAAAACCAGGAAACGGAAATTAAGTTTTGTATTATTTAATTCGAGACTGAAAAATAGCTTCCATAGAAAGTCAAAATATTCTATTTCACTGAAGGAAACTTTCTACCTTATATAACTTTTATTATACATATTTCATATGTCAAAAACAAAAGTCATTTTACTAATAAAGAGAAATAAGAGAAGGCTTGTTCTGTGTTTTGAAAATAATTATTAATCACTTTAATGTAAATTATTATTATTAGGGTTGGCCAAATGTCTAAAAATGGCTCCCAAATGACTTCCAAAGATTTACTTTTTGAGCTCACTTCCTTCAGAATTCAATTTTGATGAACATAAATCCTAAGACCTGGCTTTTCACTGCACCAAGATAAGCAAATAGGGGAAGGAAAAGTACTACTCAAGTAGGTAAACTAAGGAAAAACACTTTACTTATAATGTTTCATTTTACTTTTCTAACTCTAATTATTATAATATTTTTTGTATACATGGCAAAGAAATTAAGTCTCTAGAAGTTAGCAAATGCTGAGTTCAACTAATAAAAACAGCTAAGGGTCTTGACCTCAGGTTCGTTTGACTCTAACTCCTGATTTTTCCATGACAGTACTTTTTAACAAGCATAACAGAAAATATTCACAGTGACGTATACTATCCAATGATATTTATATTTATTCACTTATCCATTCAAAATAGTCACTTTAAAAAACCCTTTACTGTTCAAAACACTGGAGCTTACAAATATAAACTGTTCTTGCTAATCCTCCACAAGTATATAGTGTAATGGCTAAGGATGCCCTTTAGACTGCTTTAGAATGTAGATGTTAAGAAAAATGCACTTCATTTAACAAATGTGGGTTTATTTAATAATACATATATTGTGGAAAGGGCAAATTATCTTAGCATCTGAACTCTTGCAGGAGTCAAAAGAACTAAAACGTTTTCAGGCTTCAACGTTACCTTCAACATCCATTATCACTATATTCTTTACCTCTCGATTTCACTAACATATCTAATCAAGCCTGGCAGAGGGTAGGTACCTATCTCTAGCCAAGCAAATAAACAAAAAATGCAGTATTTGTTGTCATTGCATAAATGTATGAATGTTTTGGCTTATTTTAGTACTGATAAGTAACTCACTTATTTGGTGTTTTTGCTTTTGTTGCCTCAGTTTATTGACCTACAACCAAATAAACAAATCACGGATGTGAGCTTATATTACAACAGTGGTTTTTACAAATTTTAAAGACATTGATACCTTTATTAATATCTAAAGGTATAAAAATTACAAAAAACAAATGAAGCTTTTTTTGAAAAAGAGAAATACAAACAGAATTTCTCCTACATGCCAAATAATCCAGAATTATTATAAGAGGATCCTGAATTGCTTTCAGTTAATTCCTTAAACTCTGGACAGGCCAGTTCAAAAAAATTTAATCAGTAGCACAAGCAATAAATCTATCTTTAATATTAATTCCTATAGAAAATATGACCATTTCAAAGAATATTTTAACTGATATACATATATGTATACACAAATATATATGCATTCTTTCTGACTTAAAAATCAATACATATAGCAATGCTATATTATTTTACTTTTTCATATATAGCACTATAATTTTCAAATAAAATAAATTTATAATCCTGAATATTAACTGCATTTACAGATTGTTAAAAAATGAAGAAACTAAAAAAAAAAAAAAACCTACACTAATTCTCATTTAGTATAGGTAAAAAACGGACTCATTTGTTCTCTTAAACATTATCAGAAATTATATGTATGGTCAGAGTTACATATATGTATTATAATACTTTGAGTAACCACTAAAAAAAATATAAAGTGTTATATTAACAAAACAATAAAAATAAGCCAAAAGGGAATTCTAGAAAAGATAAAAATTAAGTTACTCACAAGAAAGCAGGAAAAGAGAAGGAGTAGAAAGAACAGAGGAAAAACAAAAACAAATAAATTGACAGACCTAAGCTGCAGTGTAATTACTTTATAAGTAAATTATTTAAATACATTAATTAAAAGACAGGATAGCAGAGTGAATGTAATATTAAGACCTAATTATGTAGAGCCTACAAAAAACTCATTTTAAATATAGGGACACAGGT
The DNA here is from genome assembly GCF_000151845.1 of Pteropus vampyrus. Lineage (NCBI taxonomy): Eukaryota > Metazoa > Chordata > Mammalia > Chiroptera > Pteropodidae > Pteropus > Pteropus vampyrus. Next base: position 3,801,391 of record NW_011888807.1, read on the forward strand.
ATTGTTAATAATAAAATGATGGAAGAAAATATATTATGCAGACATTAATTTTATATAGCAGGAGTAGCTATATTTATATCATACAAAATAGACTTTAGAGCAAAGAAAATTAATAGGGACAAAGAAAAGTATTACAGAATAATGAAAATATTAATCTACCAAGAAGATATAGTGATCCTAAATTTGCGTGCACCAAACAAAAAAAGAACTTCTCAATGCATAGAGCAAAAAATGGATAGAGCTGAAAGAAAAAAAGAAGCAAATTCACATTTATAATTGAAGATTTAAAAACCCCACTCTCAGTAGTATATAGAAATGATAGACAAAAAGTGAGCAATGATATGAATAACTGAAAAATACTATCAAATGAGATCTAATAGACATTGATAAAAATACTCCACTCAATGACAGCATAATATACATATTATTTAAGTGTCCATTCACCAAAGTAGGCCATACCTTGAGTCATAAAACAAACCTCAACAAATTTAAAAGAATAGAAATCATATAGCATATGTTCTTTAATCATTATGGAATCAAACTAGAAAGAAATAACAGAAAGGCAACAGGAAAATCTGTAAACATTTGAAAATTAAACAACACACTTTTAAATATTCTATGGTTAAAAGAATGTCTCAAAAATAATAAAATATACATAGCTCTAAATAAAAATTAAAATAAAACATCAATATTAGTGAGACATGTTTAAAGTAGCACTAATCTAAGGTCCTACCTCAAGAAACTAGAAAAATAAGAGAAACAAAACAAATAGAGAAAAGAAATAATAAAGATAAGAGTAAATATGAATGAAAATCAAGGAGGAAATCAGAGAAAATCAATAAAACACGAAGATGGTTCTTCCGCAAAAGAAACAATAAACATGTCAAACTTCCAGAAAGTATAGAAATTGAAAATAGTTAAGATGTAAATCATAAATATTAATAATGAAACAAGTGATATTACTTCAGACCCCATAGTTGTTAGAAATACGAGTATATACTACAAACTACTTTATACTCATAAATTTGACCACATATTAAAATTGATACATTTCTCAAAGACTAAAATTATTAAAACTCAACCAAAATGAAATATATAAACTGAATAGTCCTACAACCATAAAATAAATTGAATTTATAACTTTAATTCTCATTAGAAATAAATCTTTGGTCCTAGATTATTTCACTGGAAAATTCTATAAACAATTAAAAAAGAATGAATATAATTTTATACAATCTCTTCTAGAAAATAAAAGAGGAGGAAATGATCTTAAACTTATTTTATGAAACCTAATACTAAAAGCCCAATAAAAAAGTAAAAAAAAAGTACAAAAGCAAAAAAAAAAAAGAAAGAAAACTGCATCTACATATCTCCATTGTACTTTGATGCAAAAATTCTTAAGGAAACCTCAGTAGGTAGAAAGTATTAAATACTTACACACCATGAGCAAGGAAGATTTGTTTCAGGTTGCAAGACTGGTTCAATATTCAAAAATCAATCAGTGTAATCATTATATATATATGTTAAAGAAGAAAACCACATGCTCATAGTAATTGAGACAGGAAAAACATTTGAAAAATTCTAACACCCATTTATGAAAAAACTCAGAAAACAGAGTAGTGAAGTTTCTCAACTTGATAAAAACACACACACACACACAAACTTTCAACTAACATCATACTTAAAGATGAAAGTGAATATTTTCTCTCTAAGACTGGAAACAAGGCAAGAATCTTGCTCACCACTCTTATTCAATATAGTACTAAAAGTTATAGCCAGAGCAATAAAGCAAGAAAAAGAAATTTAAAATATACAGATTGGAAATGAAGATATAAAATTGTCACAATTTTTAGAGGACATGATTGTATACATAGAGAAATTTCAAAGAATCTACAAAAATAAAAGTTTAGAACTAGTGAGTTCAACAAAGTAGTGGGATATAAAATCAAAACCAAAAGTATAATTATTTCTGTGGAAACTGCAATGAACATGTGGAACCTGGAATCAAAACCACAATATCATTTATAGTTGTGTCAAAGAAAATCAAGTACTTATGTAGAAGTTAAATAAAGCCTATTCAAGATCTCAATAATAAAAATTACAAAATACTGAGGAAAGACATCAATGAAACTTAAATAAACAGAAAGATATACCCTGCTCATGAAATGAAAAACCTAACATAGTAAAGGTATCAATTCCACAAATATTATAGTTTTAGTAAAAAGCCTATCAAATTTCATCATATTTTATATACTTATACAAATTGCAATATTTACTAAAGAAGTATTGTTTCATTATTTTATATACTTGAAGATACCAATACTTTCGATTTTCCTACAGTAATTCTTAATGAAGAAAGGACAGTGTGTGAAGGACTTGGTCTCTGCTCTCCAGTATAATAAAACTAATGTCTCCTTCTGAGACAAATGTTAGGTAGGTTTGCTTTCAGTTCATCATAAAAGACTAAGGTTGTTTAAACATGTGTTTTCTTTTCTTCAGCACAATCTACTCTGCATACAAGCATAACCTGGTCTCTTTTCATCACTCTGTGGAAATTGGGACTTGGGGAGCTAGCACATGAAAATGATGACACTCTGGCTACCGCTATCGCTTTGAGTGCCAAACCATCCATTGTGTCTGACCTAGAAGCCTCCTGTCTTCCACAAATGTCCACGAAAGTGGGACAGATTAACTTATTGGCTTTTAAATAGGTAAATTCTCAGATGCGCCACAATTCTTGATAGTTAGCTCTTTCACCACCCTTTCCCCTGGTATGCTTGTACTTGGAACTAGCCATTACGTTGTGAGAAAGCCCAGGACATAAAAACAGGTCATGCGTGAGTATTGTAGCCAATAGCCTGGTTATGTCCCCAAATTACAGCAACATTGATAACTAGACATGTGAATAAATAAGCCTTCAGATGATTGCAACTCCCAGGCTTTGATTTGTCCCTCTGAAATTCAGAAAACATGGAGCAGAGTAAAGCTCTCTGCACTATGCTGTGTCTGAATCTCTTACCCACAGAAAACATGAGAGATACTTGAATTTAATTGATCTAGTGTTTTAAGCCACTAAGTGATATTACAAAACCATAGTAACAGAAACATTCATTAAAATGAGAAATAAACAAAAATTTAATATTTCTTAATTTATTTTATGTATATGTTGGTTAAAAGGAAAGGATTTCTCAAAAAAAAAAGTCCTATTCTTGACTTTGACATTCGTTAATTCTTTAAATGTTAGTAAGTAATATATCACATATGTATTCTCTTCCTTCGCAACAGGAAAAGATATAATAGGATTCTTTTATTACATGTAATGTTATTGCATTAAAAGTATTTTTCAGTTGAGTCTTATTAAGAAGATGGAGAATAGGTAAACGCTCTGCTTGTCTGACAACCACATCAAAATTACAGCTAAACTACAGAATAACCATCATTGGGAATCTGCTGAAGTCTAGCTGAACAGAATCCTTACAACTAAGAAGAAACATAGAGAATATATCAAAACTGACAGGAGGTGGGGAGATGCAGAATGGGCTTGTTCCATACCCACTTTTGGTGGTTAATAATTGGGAGAGATATCTTAGCTGCTAAGTCCTTCCAGTGAAGCAAGGGGTCCCAGCCCCACATCAGGCTCCCCAGTCCAGAGTCACTGCCGGGAAGAAAAGTCCCCACAAGTTTTGGCTGTGAAAACCAGCTGAGATTGTGACTGAGTGAGACAGAGGGCTGCTGGAGTTACAGACGTTCCTCTCAAAGGGCCTGTGTGTGGACTAGATTCACTTGCTCTGAGCTCGTTTTGAGGCAGTAGTTCAAAGGGTGCCAGGAACATACAGGGAGGAAATACATTTTCTGGCTTTGGGGCAAGGGCTGGAGGGGCAGCTTTCTCCCAGACAGAAGTGCTGGCAGAATTCATTATTCCTTTATTGAGCTTTCTCTCTTTCCAATGTGGAGACACAGGCAGCTGCCATATCTGAGTCTCCATCACTCTGCCCTGATGATTATTCCCTGAGACCCTGCTCCACCCAACTTTTAGGCCCACTCAAGCTGCTTCCAGTGACTTTTTCATACAAAAAGTCTTGGCTCAAACTGCAGACTTTCCTAATATCTCTCAAAAGTTCATAAAACCTAAACACTAAGCATCTAGCCTTGGTGTGCCCTGTACCTCTTGCGAGGCAGCCCCATGCCCACCACTAGCGTCAGCTAGCCTTGGTTTTCAGCTTAGCCTCTCTCAGGCACCTCCAAGCCCAGTGCAGGTGGAAGACATCTGAAAATTGCTCTGTGGCTTGTGCCAGATGACCTCAGGCAGGGAAAAACTGCAAATGAACTTGGCCTGTGGTGGAGCCCCTCCCAGGTGGCCCCAGGGACCAGTACACCAAGGCCAGCTTTGTACCAGCTGAAGCACCACTGGGGCTGCATACAAAGAGGACACACCCAAAGGGCAGACTGAGTAGGCAGCGTAGACCTGCTAAAGTGAATCCTACTCTGTAGTATCAGCCCCTTCACAATAGCTTCTCCAGTGTAGTCACTCACCAGTCTTTACAGCCAATCAGCCTATGAGTCAGCCCCTCCCACTGACATGCAAACAGCAACCAAAGCTCAGCTACAACAGGAAGACACACCACACACAACATATACAAGGGACACACCTGAAGAACCCAGCTTAGGTGACCAGGGAGACTGTACCACTGGATCCCATAGGTCACCTACTATGTAAGACCACTCTACTAAGACCAGGAGACATAGCAACTCTGCCTAATACAAAGAAATAAACACAAGGAGCAAGCCAAAATGAGAAGCCCAAAAAAATGTATTCCAAATAAAAGAATAAAACAAAGCTCCAGAAAAAGAAAAAAAAAATTGAGACAAGCAATCTACTAGATGCAGAGTTCAAGACACTGGTTATAAGGATGTTCAACAACCTCAGCAAGAACTTCAACAATATAGAAAACATGAAAACAGAGATAGAAAACAACAACAAAAAAACCAGTCAAAAATGAAAAATACAATAACTGAATGAAGAATACATTAGAGGAATAAATAGCAGATTAGATGAAGCAGAGAATCAAATCAATGATTTAGAAGATAAGGTAGCAGAAAACATCTAATCAGAACAGCAACAAGAAAAATAATTTAAAAAACGAGGATAGTTTAAAGTACCTCTGGGACAATATCAAGCATATCAACATTCACATCATATGCGGTACAGAAAGAGAAGAGAGAGAGCAAGGAATTGAAAACCTATTTGAGGAAACAATGACAGAAAACTTCCCTAACCTGGTGTAGAAAATAGACATGCAAGCCCAGGAAGCTCAGAGTTCCAAACAAGATGAGCACAAAGAGGCCCACACCAAGACACATCATAATTAAAATGCCAAAGTTTAAAAACGAAGAGAGAACCTTAAAAGCAGTTGGAGAAAAGCAGTCAGTTATGTCAAGGGAGCTCCCATAAGACTGGCAGCTGATTTCTCAACAGAAACTCTGCAGGCCAGGAAGAATTGGCATACACTATTCAAAGTGATGAAAAGCAGGGACTTTCAATGGAGACTACTCTACCTAGCAAAGCTATTATTTAAAATTGAAGGACAGGTAAAGAGCTTCCCAGACAAGAAAAAACTTAAGAAGTTCATCACTAACAAACCAGTATTACAAGAAATGTTAGAGAGACTTCTTTAAGAAGAAGAAAATGAAAAAATGATAAAAAATATAAATAATAAAATGGCAATAACTACATACAATCAGTTTAAATGTAAATGATTAAAACACAGGGTAACTGAATCGATATGAAAACAATACCCTTCCAAGAGTCTCACATCAGATCAAAAGACACAGAGACTGAAAGTAAAAGAATGAAAAGAGATATTTCATGAAAACAGAAAAAAAAATCTGGGGTAGCAATACTTGTACCAGACAAAATGGACTTTAAAACAAAGGCTATAACAGGAGACAACGAAGCACCCAGTAATCCCACTTCTGAGTATTTATCTGATCAAACCCAAAACACTACTTCGAAGAGATACATGAATCCTTATGTTTATAACAGCATTTACAGTAGTGAAGATGTGGAAGAAAACTGGGTTTCCATCATTGAATGAACAGATAAAGAAGAGCTGGTACATGTATACAATGGAATATAACTCAGCCACAAAAACAATTAAATTTTGCCATCTGCAACAGCAAGGATGGACCTAGAAGGTATTGTACTGAGTAGAGTAAGTCAGACAGTGAAAGACAAATACCATATGATTTCACTTACATGTTGAATCTAAAGTACATTTTTAGAGTTGCTAGATGGAAGGGAATTTGTGGTTGTGGGTGAAGAAGGGGAAAGGAATAAGAAGTACATATTAGTAGTCATGGGGATATAAAGTACAGCCTAAGGAATATAGTTGATAATATTGTGATAACTATGTATGGTGTCAGATGAGTACTAGATTTATAGGGGTGATCATTTCATAAGTTATATAAATGTCTAATCACTATGCTGTGCACGTGAACCTAATATAATATTATATGCTAACTGTAATTGAAAATGAATGAAATAATAAAAAGTAATAAATAAAAAAGATGAAAAAATAGTGTCATTCAACAATTATGAGTTTATTCTATGGGCCAGGCCATGAACCAGGTTATGTGTTACATTACACTTGCCTCTACAAAAATCAGGCTCTCTCTCTCTCTATCTCTTTCACGAGTGTTTGAGAGAAACATTGAACTGAGTAGAACTCAATTATATTTTATTCACTGGATTCATGCCATCTTAGTTGAAAAAGGTAATATTAATTATTTATTTTCTAACAGTACATTTACAATTAATTCAGCAAATATTTATTGTGTTCCCATTTATCTATTTCGTTCCAGGCACTCTTTTAGGCATTTGATAAACGATGCACCACTATTAGGCTAAAATTTATAGCGATTTCATGCTAGAAACTTCCATGCACAAATGATGCCTCAAACTGAACTGTAGTTAACTAAACAAAGAAAATATTCTTATTTGCAAAATGTCTTTGAAATTTTAAAATAAAACAATTTAATCTATTTAATTTTGTAAGCATATACTAACCATCCATGTATTGAAACAATTTGGTTATCCTAAGATATCATTGTAACATGATTTCAAAATTCTACAGAGTATGAATATACGTATATATATAAAATCTCTAGAATCAGAAACATGAAACAAATTCAGTATTAAGGAATCTGCATCCCAAGATAAATAATAATATTGTCAAATTGAGCATTCTCTGAAAGAGAGTATCCAAATGAATTTTGACCGAAGTCTTTTTTCCATTTTTGTATTGCTGAGTTGCTGATATGAAATATATATTTATTATATGAAGCATATCTATGGCAGTTAAATTCAGATAGTGTTATCTATAACAATTTGTATTGGCTTCCTCCCAAGGCTTTTGATTTGCCATGTAGGAGAATAAATGAGAACCATATGAAAGTCAATAAGTTCTTGATAGTACATGACATTTTGTGTTCTCTCATCCTTGATTTTAGCAAACATTCCAAGGTTTTGGCTTCCATCATTGAGGGTGATAGGCTTCAAAAATGTTAGGGCTTTTTTCTTGGCTTCAGAAAAGAATCCCAACTTAACATACTTCCATAAATCATTGGTGTGGAAATCTGTCAGAAAATAGGACAAAAGTACTACTTTTTCCTTGTGGTATTTGGTGTCTCCAAATTAGATTATTTGTTGAATGTTCAAGGGAGCATATTTGCTTGAAGAGTTCACCATATGTCAGACAAATCTCATGCTCTTGAAATAGAGTTCACAGAAATAAAATCAAGGGTAACTGCCTGTTCTTTCCTCTACCATGGTAATAAGAATTAAAGAATTCTGCAGAAATGTGAAGCAGTCACTGAGTAATATTAAGAGCATTGAAAAAGGCCAAAATGGAGACTACCCAAGTTCTTAAATCCAGAGTGCATTTCATAATTGCCTTTCAGATTTTATCCTCATTATTAATATTATATTGACAGGTCAATATAATCTAGTCAGCCAGAGAAAGGATCCTGGAGTTGATTTTGACTACAATTCTTCTACTTGCTAGCTCTATCATCTGGCATGATTATTAACCACTTTAAGCCTCAACCTATGACATAGATAACATACTCCATTCACAGAGATTTGGGGGAAAATTAAATTAAATAATACATATTGAGTGCTGGGCAAAGAGTAAATGCTCACTTGATATTAGTTATTATTTGGAACAAGTAAATATTAGTTATTACTTGGAACAAGTAAATACATACATATATGCACATATACGTAACAGAAATTAGTTTTTAAATTGTTATTTGTTGTTATTATTACAGTTGTCACTTTTGAAACTTCTAATTTAAGTGTAAAATTATCTTTCTTCAAAGAAGAAATTTGAGAGCCAACTTAACAAGGAAAATATGATTTAATTAAGACTATTTTCCATCAAATTGTAACTGGGTTTTCCCAGAGAATTTCAGGGTGAAGACTTCTGTAAACTTCCAAAATCTTCATTTTATTGTGTATTTAACTCTACCACTTATTTTCCTAAATTGGGTCTAGATCCCCTGGGTCAATAGAATGTGTATCCCAGATGCCCCATAAGAAGGGTTGGTTTTAGTAGGCATGTTGATGTTATTTGTACATAGTAAGAGAGTATAAAGGATTAGAAAAGCTTTGGCATTTACCTTGTTAAATTTTTATAGCTATGCTCTGGTTCAAGGGTCTACTTAACCGACTTAACTACACTAAGAAAAATGGGAGCATTGAGACCAATGAAAGGAGTCCACAAAATTCTATGAAAATGAATCAGTTCTAGAAGAAATCAGTATATTTAATGATCCAAGATACACAACTAGAACATTAACTAGCTTTATTGACCTCAAGGAAATTTACACATTTCCCTATAAGGACAAAAAAAACCACCAGGGACATTCTCCTTTATTATATTATAAAAAAATTGTTTTAATACATTAATTCAACATCAATTTTTTAAAATGTTTATTATATACCAAGCATTGCAATTGCTAAGGGGGCACAGTATTTAACAAGGCACAGTTTCTATTCAGCCATGACTAGGGATGTGACATAAAAAAGAGACAATTTCAATAGAAGATGATGTCTTACGCAAGATCAATCATAGGATTCTTTTGCTGCAAACACCAAAAGGACATCTAACCTTGTGCTGAGGAGGTAAAGAGACTTGAAGAATGAATAGAGATTGGTTAGGTGATTCTGGACAAAGGAACAGAAATGTCAAAGACTGATGCACAAAAAGGAAAAAAGTCAGGCATACTCAGAGGACTACAAGTGATTCAGTGCACTGTGTACAGTGTATGTAGATAGTGGAGAGGCACGAGGATATGTAGAGGATCAGTATTTTATTCAAGGTAGATTTTGCACAAGAGAGCTAAATAGTATTCTGTTTTTTTAGAAATGGTAAGTTGGGAGCTGCACGCTAAGTTTAGCCCTTGAATGAATCTTCTTCATGATTAGATGGGTTACCATATTTAAAGCATATAAAACTTTCTCACAAAAACTCAGATTAGGAATTCTCTTGAAAGTTCAGGAATTCCCATTGGACTCATGTTGCCTTGTCTCTGAGAATTTCTTTTGGAGGAACGAAGGGTGCTTTCATGAGTCACCACACTCTTCACCTACTTCACTTGTTTATATAACTTGCCAGACCCTTGAGGCATTTGTGTTTGCAATAGGAACTACAAAATTAAGTGTGCTCTAATATATCAGTGTGACTGATACTGGAGATATCAGGACTGGAGGCAGATGCATTATTTAGGACATTTCTTTGGTAATCTAGAGAAGTAATGAGAGACCAACAGCGGTTGTATTGGGAGACAGAGAACATAAATTAGCATTTCTAAAATGACGTTATGGCTTAGGCAATCAAAAATTAAACAGAGGGAAGAGGAGAGGATGATATTTTAATTGCCAGGTTGATCACCTTAAGAGTCATTGTCTCAGGTTAGGAGCAGACACTAAGAAGGAATTAGACCTGCAAAAAAAATTTGGTGGAAATGCCTAGGAAAGATTGGGACAGGTAGTAAAAGAAGGCACAAGGAGCTTTCAGACTGAAAGACATCTGACAAATATGAAAGGAGAACCCAAAGGAGAACCCAAATGAGAGAGGATTGGGTATGAAGCTCAGATTTCAGTGCATCTCTGAGAAAATGTCAGCCAAGATGATTAGAACATGAGATTGAAGATCACTCATTACAAGATTCTGTCACTTGAGAATAAATGGTCCAGCTTTAGTAATCCCATCGTGCTCCATGGCCTGGTGTAAACTATGCTGGCGATTTTGAAAGCACAGCAGCTTGAGGTTGTCAGTTAATTGCTCTCCTTCTAGTAAGTTCTCTCTTTACAGGAAATCTAAACAGTTCATGCCCATAGCAGACACAAGAGTCCATTGCTAGAAGTATTGGATTCAAGTAATGAGAGAAAAGAGTTAAAAACGGTTATCTGTAGAGAATAAGAAATGGGTGGAGTTAGCAAGAGACTGATGCTTCCTTAATAGCCTTTTAGAATTAGCTACCATTTACATATTACATATAAGCAAGTATGAAGGACTTGTGGCAGAGATTGCTATATGGATCTTGAAAACTATTTAGGCACATTACCTCTTCCACGTTCTCTTGCAGTTAAGTACAGCAATATGATTGATTTCTAGTTAACAGAAGGAAAGAGATGTGATATGTGCCACTCATAAGCAGAGCTCATAAAATCTGTCACATATAATCCTTCCTTTGATTTTACTGGCTGGAAACAAAGGATTCCAAGGTCTTACACTCTCCACAGATGGAGAGAGTATGGGAACTGAATCATGGCAAGCTAGGCCACCTGGCTAAACAACTACTTAGGGTTATTCTGTGTTTAAAATTATGTGTTTTATTTTTATTTTTATTTTATTTTAAACTGATGACATTTGGAGATTTAACTATTACAGCAGCTAGCATTAATCTAAGAAAGGTGGTTCAAGATAAAGATATGTTTGTGTATATCACAAAGATATGTAAATCTTTACACATTGTCAGAAATACTTTTACCTTTGAATTTTTTTCTTATAGGTTCAGACTCACATCTTCAATACCTATGAACTTATTAAGATTTAGCTAACACTGTTAATTTGGCAAGTTCATAATGTTAAATTAACTTCTTATTCTCTACTTCGACTATAGTGGTGCCATCATTTCCACAAATAATCAGGACCTATATTTTACGGTTTTCTTTGATTCTTACCTTTTAAACATTCTCATATCATATTTTTAAAATCTGTTATTTCTCCTTTCTTCATGTGTCTTTGTATGCATTCTGTCTTTCACATTCTATTACCACTATTCTAGAGTAAGCGCATAGCTTCATGCCAACAACACTAAAACAGATTTCTAATATATAGTCTACTTCGACAGCTTCTCCCCAAATCATTTTTTGAAAATTACCACTGTCACTGTCCCCAGAGCATTTTTTGGATTATAGTAGCAATTATATTATGGAAAAGACACAGGAAAAGAAGTTTCCAGTTTGAAATATGTTTTTCTGTTATTAGGGTGACCTCAGGAAGAATTCTGAGTCTTGATTTCATTATCTATTAAAAGAGGGTCAAATCTATTCACAGGGTTGTTGCAAAGATTAAATAAGATAATTTGTAAATAGTGATAGCAAAATATCTGTCTCATCATAGTGCTTAATGCATGTTTATTAAATCATTAAATATATAATTCTTTACCTAATTCCCTTTATTTAGCTGATCTGCTTACAAATTTTTGTTTACTCCAGTCAGCATGATCAAATGCTTTTTTACCTTTAAGGAAAGCTTAAATTTGATCTGTTTATCTTTCCCTATCTACTTCCACCTCTGTGCAAGTCTTGCTCACTTATCTAGCCTTACATTTTTAGTTAGCTTTATTGGTTTTTATGTACAATAATTTTCTTTAAGTAGATTGCAAATGACTAGGGACCCACTTTATACAAAATATTAGGTGTCGCAGTTGTGTTTTTTCTTTTTCTTTTTTTAATTTTTATTTGTTTTATTTGGCCTGTTAAAAAATCCTTTTTTTTCCCCCAAAAATGATATCCTGACTTTCTTTTGAATGTAAACCACTTGGACACCTCTAATCCCCGCAGATCATCAATTCCACATAACTATATCCACTATTTCCAAAGGTAAGCACAGGACTGAGTATTTGCCAATCTGAGTAATTCATTTTCCAAGCAATTCAGATAGGGCTTGTGAGCCAAGTTAGGCTCCAGAATTACTATTGGAACAGATGAGGAACAATAATTATCTCACTGAGATTACAATGTAGCATTATATAAACTATAGCAATATTTTAAAAGATTTAAATATTGAAAATATTAAATCTTCAAATTAACCTAGTTAGTAGAAAAATAGGGTTAAGATAACCATTGAAGACAAAAAATAAAAGTTATATTTTATCCATCTGTGTCTGATCTCTTAGCTAGGAAGTTTATCTACCTACTTCTCAGTCACATGGACTAAAATTTTTTTTTCCCTTAAACTAATTTATTTGTTTTTGTCACTTGTAATCAAAAGAGAACTGCATGATACAGTGTTTTTTGAATCACAAAGATAATATTTACTGATTATTGTTCTAGCTTACTCATAATGAGGTTTAGACAAAAAAATGTAGATTATATATCATAAATCCCTCTTCACTAATGGAGAAAAAAGAAACAGAAGCATATTCTTCGTGACATATAAATTTCATTATTTTGCTGTTTAAATAAGCACATATTTAATAAAATTTTAAAAAGCTTCAAAGACCACTTCTATATTCCAATCTGTAAAAAATATTTTCATTATGTTTATTATAAAAATATAAATGTTTCCACTACAAATCATTTTACATTAGTAAGAGGCCATCTACATTGTACAACATAAACTAGATGAGTAATGTTTTGAAAATACAAGTTTAAAGTAAATACATATTGCCAATCATATCACATTTATGCATGGTTTAATTGCTACTTAGGACAGAATAATCTGGGCAAGTTACCAGAAATAAATAATATATGTAAACCAAATATAAGATACAAAACAATAATATGGTACATAACGTTATGAAGGAGATGTGGTTTCATGTTTATTGAAAATCAATGCAGTTCTTGTACAAAGAGATGGCCATAAGCATTCTAGTACCTCTACTCCACAGTTAAGAATCGTACACTGTTATGTTTACATATGTACAGGGTAAGAATTGTGTAAAGTAATTTTATAAGAGGTCAGATAGAAAAATAGTGAAAAACGAAAAGCAATATACTGTGTATACAATCTCTACTTTGAAATGGACACGACGGCCGAATTAAGTGAAAAAAGATTCAATAATTCTTGATTTCTATTAGTTCATGAAATGCACAGATTTTTTTGAGTATGTTTGGAATAGTATCTACAAAAGTAAATGCTAGTGTGGGATAAAACGAGACTCAAGCCAGACTCAGATCTCAATCTAACATTTTACAACAAAATATTTGATCAAAAATGTTTTTTAGCTGCTTCTAGTTGGTTTATGTAAAATTTGTAGTTAATTTCATAATTACATATATCTTTTTAAAAAAATTCATGCTCTTACACATCCAATACAAAATTGTAGTTGGATGATTTGGTTATAAGGAATATTGCCAAATTTAAGAAATAATCTCATATATGAAGGATCACAACCTAAGCATTATGACACTAAATTTATAACAGATAAGCACTTGTGAATTTTGATCTGTGATTGTAAGCTATATAATGTTCCATTTTGCATGAGAACATAAAGTTTGCAGCACTGTTTTATTCATTCTATTCTTGTGACGTATGCATTTCTTTTTCCCATAACATGATCATATCAGCATTAGAAGAAATATAGATAGAGCTAAAATGTTGCTTCACAATATATTAGTGGCTAGATCTCCACCAGGTACATCTTTTCAAATATTACTGAGTATGTGCCTATTTGACCTTTATGGAATAGTAAGTCTAAGTTCCTGCAATGAGAGATCTCTCCACTGTTTACAGATTTTGAATCATTTGCTAGATAACTATCTGTTTCGAAAATTATATGCTCAGTAAATGCTTCTAAGCTATACACCAAAATTACAACAGGTGCATTTCAGTGGAAGACTCTTTGAGATAATAATACCTGCTATTAATGATCATAATGTTAAATTAACTAAATCTCAGTGATACAGATGACTAGTTGAGTTATCATCATTCCCTAAAAACAGCTCAACAATTTTAAGCAAAGATATTGAGTGATATTTCAAAGCCAGTCAGCAAGTGATTTTTTGACTCATGCATTGGTCTATAGGCTGTGTTGCCAATTAATGCAGCCATCTAAATAAAATTTAAATTCTTTCCGGGGTAGCTACTTTCTATTTAAGAGCTCTAATATAGCTTCTTTACCAATAGATGGAGTTAATGGTTTCCTAAGTACCATTGTAGGGCAGGTATGTCATTGAGAATCCATTACATACAAGCCAGTATATTACACTAAATTAGGAGCATACAGTTTATAACAAATGAAGAGACAAAAATGGATAAGATAGTTTAGACAATGAGAGATTTGGTTAGTGAATGAATAGGGAAAGAGTTTGGTTTCTTTCTTTTTATACATATAGATAGTGATACATATAAGTAGATGGCTCAAAAATCTGGGAAAAAGTCCATCATTCTCTATGTCTAGTTTACCATGTTTCCTACTGCTGACAATTTGTGAGGGCATTTGGCACTTGGCTGTAACAAATCTAAATTAAATCATCAAGGCATAAATAGAAAACAAAAACAATTCAAAAGAAAATAAATATGTACTTTTCTTCAAAATTAAGATTTTTTTACACGATAATACTTAAGGAAGCTAACAATGAAAAATGTGTAGTACTTAAAACAACTATAGTCTTCCTTTCTATATGCTTTTAACAGATAAAAGAGAATAATACAATGAAAAGGTAGTAAGTATGGCCAGATAGTTTGAGGTATAAACGCCTCTGTTTTGCTTGCTTTTAAAGAAAAAAATACCAGTTACAGATTTCTTTTGTGTATAAAAATATCACAAGTCTTTCCTTTTGTGGCTATTAGCAAACAGAGCCACCATATTCGCTTTGTTATTCACGTGTTTGTTTTTTTCATAGTCAGAAGATATTCAATGGTTCTATGCTAGTTTTTCATCATTTCGTGCTGAAACATTTTAATTTAATCCATAAACTAATATAAAAATCAATTACAAAACAAAATACACCCACTCACCCATCCACTAAATGACAAGGGAAAATAAAGAGTTTTTAATTCCATTTTAAGGCATTTGTACTCATATCTGAGTATCTTATTGGGCTTGGAAATTCCATCAGTATTTCCAGCATTATCATCTGTCTGCAGAGTGATGCTACATCTTCTACAGCCACCATTTCCTTCTAAAAGTAGCACTTTACACTGGAACTGGACCATTCTTTGATTGTGTTTCTAGAGCTTTAATGCTACTAATGATCTTCTTCTGTGGTCCAACCACAGTGACACCAACCTTTTTCATGTCACTGTAGAAAAGGAGAAAATATCTGGTGAGAATCATGGTTTCCTGGATAGTATGTAAGCATGAGATTTTCATGTAGCAAAGCTTGTACAATCATATATCCCAGTGTTTTGAACCTAATTTTTTTTCATCATCTATGTATTATATCCTGGTCATTCCACCTCTATCCTTATGGAAGAACATAAATGATATAGTGGGTTAAATAGTGTCCCCTCAAAATTTCTATCCACCCAGAACCTCACCTTGTGACCTTATTTGGAAATAGAATCTTTTCAGATGTGATTAAGATGAGGATCAAGATAAAATCATACTGGGCTAGGGTGGGCTCCAAATTGAATAAGACTATTCTTATTATAGATAGGACACACAGTAACACAGAGAAGAAATCCATGTATAGATGGAGGCAGAGATTAGAGTTATGTTGTCACAAACCAAGGAATGCTGGGTTCTACCAGAAGCTGGAAGAGATAAGGAAGGATTCACTCTTAGAGATTTTGGAGCAAGTGTGGAGTAAATGTGGCCCTGCCAATACCTTGATTTCTGACTTCTAGCTTCCAGAACTGTTAGAAAATAAATATTTGTTGTTTAAGCCAGTAAGTTTGTGGTAATTTTTTATGGCAGCCGTAGGACACTAATAGAGATGGTCACACATCTTTTCTGGGGCATTATCTCATTTGCTTGAATCTGGGCTAGCTAGGGACTGCTTCGACTGACAGAATGTCAGAAGCGATGCTGTATCAGTTGCTGCACTTGAGTCTTCAGAAATTGCCAGGTTCCACTTGTTATCTCTTGAGACACACTTTCTGGGCCTCAAGCTCCCATATAAGAAATCTGACTACCCAGAGACATTGGAGAGGCCATGTGTAAGCGATTCTTCTGCAATTTCAGCTATGTAGCAATCTGCACTAGGTAGGACATGAATACAACCATCTCAAGCCCCCAAGCTAGACTAGATTCACAGTAGATGAATGTTTCACTCAACACTAACACTACAATAGAAAAATCACCTGCTAAAGCTCTTCTCAAATTTATAAGCTGTAACATTGTGATATACAGTAAAATGTTGTTTCAGACCTTAAGTTTTGAAGAAGTTTGTTGTCAAACATAGATAACTGAAACAATTTCTTTAAAATATAAAATTCTTCCAAAGTAGAATAAAATATCTTTATTCATCAAAGCTATTAAATTTAAAATAGCTTAAACTCAGAAACCAGGTATAAAAATAAAGATTATAATAACATAAAAATTTCATTTTAGGAAAAAGAGTTATTTAAACATGTACCAATGATTAAATATTCTTGAAACGAATAATTAGTTCATATATCTGCCTCTTTCAGGTCTTAACTCAAACATCCCCATCGCATGAGAAACTTCACTGATCCTCTTATTTAATATTGTGAAATCCTCTCTGCAGTCATACCTCCACTTCTCATTTTCTTGTTTTGTTTTCTTCCAAGGCATTTATCACTATTCAGCATGTTGCCTTTCTTTCAATTTATTATTTTTTTATGCTCCATCCTGTACCACGAGAATGTGAATTCCATGTAAACAGGGATTCTTATTGGCTTTGACTCTGATTATCATCCACACTCTGAACAATAGCTGTCATTTAGTAGGGGCTCAATATGTATTTACAAAAGAATGAATCAACAGTCCAAATATGTTTATCTGGGGAATTTGACATAGGAGTTAAGTATCACTTGGCAAAGAACTCCAGAAAAATTGAGCATGGCAAGAAGAAAAAACACATACGTGCAAACACAAAGACACATACACACACGTACACACATAAACACACATAGAAGAGACTACTCTATATTGAGCATAAAGGAAAGAATATAAAATTGGGATTTCAACTACCTAGAAATGGACAAACATTTCTTAAGAAGTGAGTTCCTAGGCAATAAAGGTATGCAAGCAGAAAATAGTTAATTAACCATTAAGAAGAAATTAGATGTTATTTCAATATCTACTGCATTAAATTAATCATGACTGGTGTATTCCTATTAACTGACCTGGGAGTGAAATTCCTGATGACCTGCAAGTCACATCCCTGCTGCCATTCAAGAGGCTAATCAGTTCTCTGTGGACAACTTGTATTTTGCCTGAGGTACTCTCTAATCATACTCTTCAGCTGCTTTGCTTCTCTAGGAAGACTAGTGAGGAGTGACATCGAGCTTGTCACTCTTTGTGTAACTGTGCATAATGGAACCTTTAGTTACGGTAATGTAGACTCTGTTGATCCCTGCTTTTGAGAATGTGTATTCTATGGGATTGTGATTCTTTATATACCATAGATCTATTTTTAAGATGAATAAAAACATTTCCCCACAACTCTTCAAATTATATCAAAGTCAGTTTATGACTCTAGAGTCAGAAAATAGGGCAGATATAAATATATGTGTACAAATCAATAGATCTCACTCTCTTTTTGTTTTCCTTCTCTCATTTTTCTTCCAATCCTACATCATATATTTTATGACTCATTGACTTGTTTCTCTGTCTCTTCATTTTCTCCTTCTTTTCAAGCTTAAAAAACAAAATGATAATCATGAAAAAAAAAATGTTCCAGGGTAGTATACTAGGTTCACAGACCAGTTTGAGACAATGCTAAGGAGGCGTCTCAGCTCTAGGGATTTTGTTTCAACAGGAACGGCTGAGTCTTCTTCAGCTTAATGCTCCCTCATCACTTTTTTATAGATGTATGTCCTAGGTGCACTCCTCAAAAATCTTTTGCATAAAAGGTACATAATTTTGTTTATATTTAATGCCAACGATTATATTGGAAAAGATCATTAAAGTAATTATCTCTTTAGGTTATATTTTCACTTGTGTTTTTATACACTCTCTATTCTCTCTCCCCTCTCCAAAATGTCTTCTACACATAACCCTGCTATGTCCAAAATTCTTCTAAATATCTAGCTGCTGTGGTCTCAGTAACACTTCCATATGCTTATATTGTTTTGACTACCTTATTCAGAAGGGCAGTGGAAAAGTTCAAGACTAAAGAGCAGCTCAAGATTGAGACCAGAGGTTAATAAGCTATCTGGTACTTCAAAGGCAAAGGGATAGGTGATGACACTGAAAATGGCAGGATAATGACATATAACAATTAATGTGCCTAATATTCATTCTACACACTTAAATGTCTCTCCAGAGTCTATAGTAACTTTTACCCCTTTTCACTCTCTCTTCTCTTCTCACATTAACCTTCCTAAATCCACCTTAGGCTATGAAATAATATTTTAAAAAATATGTTATGCTTATTCAATAAAACTGTACATTTTCTGGATTTTATTTGAAAATTAGATGACTTGAGTAGCTTGCATGTAAATGAAATCCCTAAACTAATTGAAATAAGTTAATACTTATTTGAATATGAAGTACTATTGACATTTTCCCGTGACTTGATAGTCTTGATAGGAAAAAAATAAAATAAATTTAATATCATTTTTAGGTATCTCTGTCTTATTATAGGAGAATCTCCAGAGTTATTTTTTTCAAAGGAATGATTTCTGAATTGAGTCAAGATAGCACACAAAAAAAGGAACTTAAAGGAATCAAATTCAACAATACACTTGAGCCCGAAAAAGAAAGGATAAAATGTCAAGTTAAAATATTTTGTAGCATTTAAGTGAAAATGTTGCTTCATTAGATTTTCCAAAATTATTATGCATTAAATATTTTTTATAAATTCTCATTTTTATAGTATAAACTAGGGACAGGAGGTACTAGGGAGATCCCAAAATAATTTTTTTCAAGGAATTTTATTTAGGTCAATAGATCTTAATTCCGTTGTCTCAGAATTCAGGACAAAGTACAGAAGAAAGAACATTGAGAGACCTGAAATCATCTGGCTCAGTGTGAAGGACCTAAAGAGCTGAGTCTCTCAGGAAAAATCAGCTTTCATTTTGAATGTAGATTCACAGTTTGTTTAAATAATTATAATAACAATAATTAAGTGAACATATTCTAGACAGCAAAAGGAGCTTACTGTCCAAAACTGTATCATTGACACAAATACATTGCTAAGTTGGAAATGTAACAAGTTCTGCCACTTCACTTTTTTAAGCAAATAGCTCTCTTACAACATTCACAGCTTATAGTGTCTGAGTATATTTAAAGTGTGAGCTAGCAGTTAATCATATTAACAATGTTCTGCCTCATCAACTTCAATATAGTGTTTTGTGATCTAAAACCTTTGAGTGTTGATATTTTATTGAGAATAAACATTTATGTAACTCTGCCTTTGAAAATCTGGCAATGATGCAGAAATATTCAGCTTTGTGTTTGTTCTCTTTTATGCTTCTGTGCTCTAAGGCAGGTGTCTTGTATATCATAACCCTAAGTGTATATATTACTAAAATAAGAATTTATAAAAATATTTAAATATATTAATATATCCTGAGATTGTGTCTAATCAAAATAACTACCACAGAAACTCAAAGCATATTGTAGATTGGCTCAGAATTCTATTCAATAAACAGTACATTTCCCTTTAAACAGTAATGCCAACACATGTTAAGTAGACTAGCATGAGTTTATTTCTAAGAACAATTCTCGTTAATAGTAATATACCCATCTTATTAGGTACTTTTGTGACTTTTTGTATTTCTCAATTGAATGCTATGCCATAAATGATAAACTTCTTTACCTATTTTTAGGTAGGCACTTATATCTCTATTATTTATACTGCACTTTCTTTTTTGATATCTAAATGTAACTCTCCACATTGACTTTGTTTAAGTGATTGACAGAATGACAATGAAAGTCTTTAAATACTCATTAACATTTAAATATTTAAATATTGGTAGGAGAGGTTAAGATTTAAAAGAACTTGATGATAATAGTTTATTTAAAGCAACAAAGATGA
The DNA here is from genome assembly GCF_000151845.1 of Pteropus vampyrus. Taxonomy (NCBI): domain Eukaryota; kingdom Metazoa; phylum Chordata; class Mammalia; order Chiroptera; family Pteropodidae; genus Pteropus; species Pteropus vampyrus. The sequence goes on from NW_011888807.1 coordinate 3,821,798, forward strand.
AAGATAGAAGGCTCTGAAACAAAAATGGACACAGTTTTCAAACAGACATTGTAAGCCACAAAATTATGGACAATTTTTGGTGTATCTGACTCACACAAAAACTTATCCTCTGAACAGTTCTCTATTTTACCCTTAAGAAAGGGCCCCTAGAGCCAAGTTCCTGCTATCATAACCCACATCTTTTGAATAGAAATGATTATATCATGGTAAACATATGCCTTTGAAGGTGACAATCTATAAGCAGAACTGAGCTCATCAGAATATTCTCCTGAGGACTTAGAATTAAGAGGTTTGGGTCTTGGCCAGATGAGTGGCACACCAAGGTTGTAGGACCTAGGGCTGAGAAAGCCATTTTTAACTGCACACATGCAGAAAAAGTCATTGTAAAGAAGAAAAAACAATGACGCAGTTACATTAGGAAGTGAAGTAAATTGGCTCTAATTCACAGAGAGATGAAGACTACAGTTTCCAGTTCTTCACTGCCAGTTCCCAATTACTGTGCCTTGTGAATGAGTATGAATGTTATGGATTATTCACTGGATTCACTCGATAAAACCCTTTTCCTTAAGCCCATGGGTTTCTCATATCAAAGGATTTCTATTACTAAAAGGGTCATGTCTAAGAAATACAGCCTGCTATACTTGATTATTGGTTTTTAACACATAAACCATATTAATTATGCATATTCTGTATTTCTAAACTGAATATAAGCCTTTCGAGAAAAACATTAAAGTCATGTCTTAAACCTATTTATAACTCCATTTTCAAGTATGATATCCTTCACAGAGTAGACACGTAATAATAGATGATATGTTTATACAGTAGCTGTGAAAACTAATTTTAGACTTAACATGTTTCCTTATATACCAGCTCATCCACTTAGTTTTCAGTTTTATCTTTCTACAGAGGTTAGTTTTTGTTAAAAATAACAGAAAATCAGAAATAGTAATTACTGCGTTATATCTGCTAATGTTTTAAATTAGGAGCTTCAGTTTGTGAGGCTGGGTATGCATATGTATCTGTTAGTCTATTAAAGGAGGTCATAATTTAGTGAAGACACCTATTATAGGAACCTATTGTGAGAAAAGAAGACACATTAACATGCATCAATCTAGAAGGTGTCGTTTATGAGGAGAAACCCAGGACCCTCCTCAACGTTACGAGAGAAAGTATCTCAGAGGTTTAACTAATATTTCTAATGCAGTGAATAAAACATTTTCTTACTCTGTGGAAATCTTGGCTATGGTGTCACAAGAACTGTATTCCACGCCTGTGAAAATTTCCTTGCACTGTGCTGTCCGGACACCATTAAGCCAGTCACCTGTTGTACGGAAGGTAGTGATGTCGACATTGCTTTGATCCAGAAGAAGGTTTGATGGCCTGCAAGAAAAGAAAACATCAATGGGAGAAATCAGAATTCAACAGATTTGCTGGATGTCAAAATTTGACCCCAATATCATCAGGAACTTTCAGACTTCATGCATTGTTCCTGTTTATTCGTAGATTTTTTTTTTTTTTTTTTTTTGGTGAGGCAACTGTTGGTTGACCTTACAGATTGCAAGGACTTTGTCAGCTTACAATAATTTATTTTTAATTTTTCACGCCTACAGCACCTGGTCTTCCTAGATGGTCTCCCATCCAAGTACTAACTAGGCTCTACCCTGCTTAGCTTCCAAGATCAGATGAGATAGGGCTTGTTCAGAGTGGCATGGCCGTAGACTATCTGTGGAATTTATCTGCCATGAAGGCTTCATCTGTTCAAGTAGGCAGCTTGCAAAAATACTGTGTAATCGTCTTGTATCAGTGCTCCTCTTCTCCACTCATGACTGTTTTTTGAATTATTGAAACTTTGCCAGTGAAATGCATAAATATATCCATACATACTTTAATTTTTTAATGTGTTTAACCATTAGCAAAGATGGCGGTAATTTAGGATTCCATATAGCAAACATGACACACTGAATAATTTGCTGTCCGCTTTGGTGATAGATTTGGTTTACCATATTATATCCTTCCCACTGATGTTCCTTTGTAGATATTGTAGAGTTGCTGTCTAAAAGACAGTTTAAACAACCTAGGCTGTACCTACAGCAGGACATAAAGTAAGCACAGATTTAAATAATGTCATAAGTGTCATTAAAAATAATAATTATAAAAAGAATGGGAAAAAGTAAATGAGTAACAATAAATGAAATCCTCACAACAAACGGAGTGTGTGTGTGTGGGTTTATATATATACATATGCATATATATATATACACACACACTCTATAGACACACACACACACACACACACACACATATATAGAGATTGATCAATTGATTGATTGTGACTGTTTTTATATTACACAATAAATCAGCATTAAGAGGAACTTCTAGGATCATTAACAATTCCAAGATCTAGTGAATCAAAGGAACTTAAGAGGAACGAAAGAGACCATGTATTCTCCCTGAAGAGGCCAAAATGGAGCCTGGACTATGTTTTTCAGCTATCAGTGACCTCTTTAATTGTTCTTTAACTCATGAGACTGAGACCTGTCACCAGGAAGACAGTTGATTGTCCTCTCAATTCCTTCCTCTTAAAACTGTCCCTGGGTTCAAATAGCCCATAATGTTTATTTATACTTTTAGTTTATAAGTTAATTTATAAAAATGCTATCATGTTTTCTTGGGCCAATATCTGCGTTGTGGCTATATTGTTCATAACCCTTGTTACATCAGTAGCTTAACTGGTAATGGAACATGGAGTTGGATAGATGGGTAGAGGTTCAAATCATATAGTAGAGCAGGACCTATATTAACTATACATTCTGAGGAAGAACTCTACAGTTAGAGAAGTGCACAAAGGACCAGTCGAGGATGGGATCTCCCGATGCATGGTGCATTAATATGCTAGCAAATTTCTAGGATCTATTTGATGTAGACCAAATGTCTTCCTGGATGTTTTGGACATGACTAAATATCCTGTAAGGGTGTCATAACCTAATATTTGTCTGATAATTGAGAAGGTACATTTGGATTTTTACCTCTTCGGAGTTATCATTCAGAAGCTTTCATGTTTTGTGATACTGCAGTTGAATTTAATCAACATTGAGGTCTTGAAACTTTTAAAAATTATTAAGTTCTCCAATATTAGGGTTTTTAAAACTAGAACTTTCCATGTTTGTATATATAAAAAAATTAATAATTTGCCTAAATGAATTTATCATTTGCAATGTTTAAATTCAACATTTAAAATTAGTTGTCAGAAGACACCAAAGCAAATGAAGAATATACTGACATGTATTTTTCCTTACTTTAGTAATGAATTTAGCTCTTTATCTAATTCTAATGATATCTTTTGAAATAGCATTAATTTACAAAAAGTAAACAATTCAGATACAATTAAACTGCATCATGTTTTATCTAGAAATACCAACCACCGATTATCATCTGGGATATGTGGTAAAAGTTCATGTTCTCATGAGAAAATCTCTCTGTGAAGAAAGTCCTTAAATAGCGAACTCTACCCACACTTACAAGTAATTTTTAATTGGAAGAGTTTTATTATTATTGATGATATTTCTTCAACTCACTTCCTGATATACAAGATACATGTTAAGTGTTAAGATTCTTAAATCTAAATAATGTGTTGACATGCATTCTGTTGTTGGGGACACATGAAAGAAGTGTGAATTGACTATTCATCTGACTTTTGATTTAGATATATTAAATTTATTTAATAAAAATAGTCAAATTTTAATAAAATTATAATGCCATGTTTAAGAAAAAATAGTAGTGACAATTTGGTTCTGCCTAGATATTCATCCTCCGTGGAAAACATAGATCAATAGCTAGTTTCCTCCCTAGTATAAAAATCTGTGAAATGGAGGACAGCTGAAAGTAGAAAATTTTTCTATCTTCTTTCCCTTAGGTTAAACTCAAGTACTTCATTCCTCTCTACTTAAAGTGTTTTAATTATAAATTAAAAATTAAATTATGGAGTTTTTAATTTATGTTTATGTGTTATGTTTTAGTTTTAACTAACCCTCAGAGGTTATCTTTTAAAAAAAGGTAGAAAGAAACAAAAATTAGGCATTATTTTACAAAGCATTAATTTTTTTCCTTTAGGAATATAAAAAATACAAAATATAAACATAAAATTTTATAAATTATTCTCATTGGGAACATAGATATAAAAACTTTTATATGATTTTTAAAAATTACTTATCTAAGAAACATTTAATAATTGAAAATCTCTTGTTTTTATTTTTTCTTAAGAACTTGAATTACAAATACATATACAATCCAGGTTCCAAAACTTACATGATATTCTTGGTTTATTTTAGATGACCATCGTGAATGAAATAGCCTTTGTCACTAGCCAGCATTAAATATAACATTGGACCCATTGGAGCAGTCATTGTCTTAGTAAATAAAATTGATAAGAATAACATTAAATCAGATGTGAGAAATTTTTATAAGAAAAATGAGGCAAGACCTAGAAAGAGGACAATAAAATATTAACTAACCGTGCCGCTCACGTGCTCACACACGCACGCACGCACGCACACACACACACACACACACACATACACACACACACCCCACCCACAGCTTAGATTTCTACGGTAGCTGTAGCATAGAATCTAATGTCGGCTCTTGTCAACTCTTGGTCTCATGAACAGCAATACTTTTTTTATTTATGGTTTGTGGGTATGAGGAATCAAACCCCAGGACATTTATTCAGAATATTTATGAAGTGTGCCTAATAGCAAAATGCAGAATTTTTTCTTCTCAATTCAAAATGGTTTGTATTTTTAAACTCAACACTATAGACAGACTCAACAAAAGTTTAGAGAAAATTAGCATAAACAGATTGAAATAGAACAGGACATATGTATTACGGATTAGAATGACCCCAACTGAGTTTTTCTATTTATTACTTGGATCAAAGTACAATAAAGACAAAGAATGACCTAATTTTAATGCCAGTGACCTCAGAATAACCAGCCCTGCAAAGTATCATTTTTCCACTTCCAGGATTTCTCTGGGGAATTCAAATAAAAATTGGTTCCTTTCCTCCTCCGAGAGGACAGGACATCTGGAGAGTTTATCAATGGATAGGAATTTGTCTCTCACTGTGAAGAGCCTGTGATGTCTCTTCATGCGCACCAAGGGAATGTGGGCTTTTTGAGCAGCTGCAGGCGCTGGCGGTTTTTTTTTTTTTTTTTTTTTAGACCCAGGCCCAGACATTGGGTCTGAAAGGGAAATTTATAGGCTGGGTGATGTGCACTGTGAGCTCACACTTTTACTGGACAAATGAGATAGATTTCAATCCGCGCAGCTGTAAACGATGTCCTGCAGAGTTCCACCTGATCTTTTACAGCTTTTCATAAATCAGTACCTACTGGCCGCGGACCGCAGTCATTAAAAAGAAATCATGGAAATTACATGTTTGCTCAGGGGAAGCAAAAAAATAACTTTCCTCCCTTTTTTTCTCCCTCCTTGTATTTAGGTTTGTGAATTATTCCTTTATGGATTTTCACACCGTTGCATTAAAAAGATACACATGTATTTTCTTCCCACCGACTCCTATTTTATCTACAAATGGTTCCGAACTAATTAGCCCCAGACACTGGAGAACAAATGTTAAGTAATTGCTAGTCCTAAGAATATCTTCTCATAGTGATCTTATTTCATATTGCATTAGAATTCTAAATTACTAAGATTGAATGCTTGGTTTACAAAGGGCTTTAGTTTTCATGAATTAAAAATAATGATTAATACACTTTTTAAATGAGTAAGTAGATGCCTACTGAAGAATAAGTAGACGTAGATACCAATTATATTGGATATGTATGCTATACCACTATAATTATTTACTTTTCTTCTGTTGTGAATAATTTCAAGAATATATTAACTCTAAAGAGTAATTTTTAAAGCAAAATATTAATCATATCTACTTTTATTATTGTCTGAAAATAGTAAAATAATTTTGCAATACTTTTTATGTTTTTTTTGTTTGTTTCAAGTGGCATCTTACTATATTTCAGGGAGAAAAGCTTGTATTTGCCAATATTTTTAAAATGTGGATTTATAATGATCTTGATCTTTTTATCTCTAACATTAAAAATTCAGATATGAGTAAATGAATTTAATTGTTATCAGTAACTAACAATAATTTTGAGTATATATAGCTCTCAATAGGAGACTTGTATATAAATGACACATTAAGGAGAAATAGAGGCAATGTATTTATTTTAATTATGTCTAGGCCTTGACAAAACTTTTAGCAATTATAGCTATTACATCTGGTTTAATTCCTCCCAGTGCTAAAAACTACCTACTTTGATTTTTAAGATAAAAAAAAAGATACCTGGGTATTTGGCATATTTGCTTCCCTCTAAAAAGTTCAGTATTATATTTGTTCAGTGGGGGAAGTCACCCTGTCAGTTTCAGAATTGGACATCAAAGTCATTTTGAGAAGCAGAATGTTTTTTGGTCATTAGACTTCTCTTAAAGGACATTTGTCAAAAGAGCAGTTATTCTCTAAAAGAATTACATTATATACTCTTAGAGATCAGAAGAATTTTTGTAAGGCTAATTTAAAGTCATTAACAGAAAAAATTGGGAGTATTGTTTACTTTTTTCTATTTATCCTGCAAGTAAATAAAAATAAATCTCTTCAAAGTTAGTGATCAATGCAATGAAATAATATATTTAAAGTTATTTTAATTAACTAAGTATAGCTGGGTCTTCAGAATCTCATTCTAAATATAATAAATATATTGTCTTTATGCCATTTCAGCTGCCTTTGCTTTAGAACTTCATTCTAAATTTATTAAATGTATTGTTTAATTCTTTATGCCAAGAATTTGGATTCTATACATTTACAATAATATTGAAGAATCCAATGACCTGAAGTATGAAAATATTATGGCTTTAAAGAGCAAGTCATTTCTCTGTTTCATTTGTATGTATATAAATATCCCAAAATAAAAAGAATATCTTACTGCCTACATAGAAATGAATTCATCTCCCATTTTTTTTTATTATTTGGCTTTTTTATTTTTAAGTTACCTATATTCATAAAAATAATGAGCCAATTTATTTAAAGTAGAAACTATATTATAAAACTAGTCTTGCAAAAATGGTTTTCTTAAACAAATCTCTCTTTTATGTATAACAAATGCATGTGTTGTAAGAGAAAATTTGTTACTGTAAGACCATTTTCCATTTATTTATATAGTGCCATTTTCTATCAAGAACTTCTTTGAGAAAGATTTATTTGATTCTTAAAAAAAATATGAGGGGTCTTATTATTTTTATCCTTTTACACATGTCTACTATGATTATGCTTTCCTTTTTTCTCTTTCTAAATTTCTCAAAAGCACTATGTTCAAATTGCCTTTTTCTTTTCATCATCCAATTATAACTAAACCTCTTAAAATTTTGTATCTCATTTATCATTCTAAAAGAATCAAAATAGTTCTCTAAAAAGAATCTGATATCCTTCTCTTTGCTTCATTGAGAGGCTTTTTTCCTCAGTTGTCTTTTTTTTTCTCCCTCACCTGTCTACACTTTTGGAAAATTCCAAGAGCAGTAGTTTTTTGTAGCCTAAGTCTCGTTCCTAACTCTGATTGTTTCTATCTACCATTTCATATTCTGCTCTGTAATTGGTACTGCTCTCCAAAGCTCTAAATAGAGACGCTTTCTTTCTCTTTGAGTGAGAGTCTGTGCGGTGGGTTAATGTTCTGAGATGTCGACTAATATTCCATACTTTCTTCCTTCTAAGATTGCCATCCACTGGCACTGATTGGCTCTACAATTTCCTTATAAGAAGCCTGAAATCTCTATTGGCTACCACCACACCTTGTTATATATGATAGAAGCATTCACTCATTTCAATTAGCTTCTTGGCTCCTGTAGACATTTGAGTTAGTGACTTCTGGGCTTAGCAACTGAAGCTTTTAGAGACTTCAAAATATCTTTGGATCCCTGGGTGGCACAGAAGTGGCAAAGAGAAGCTTAAATATGGAGTCTGGCACATTGGGATGA
>NW_011888807.1:3829887-3832476 GCF_000151845.1 Pteropus vampyrus
TTTTTTTTATTATTTGGCTTTTTTATTTTTAAGTTACCTATATTCATAAAAATAATGAGCCAATTTATTTAAAGTAGAAACTATATTATAAAACTAGTCTTGCAAAAATGGTTTTCTTAAACAAATCTCTCTTTTATGTATAACAAATGCATGTGTTGTAAGAGAAAATTTGTTACTGTAAGACCATTTTCCATTTATTTATATAGTGCCATTTTCTATCAAGAACTTCTTTGAGAAAGATTTATTTGATTCTTAAAAAAAATATGAGGGGTCTTATTATTTTTATCCTTTTACACATGTCTACTATGATTATGCTTTCCTTTTTTCTCTTTCTAAATTTCTCAAAAGCACTATGTTCAAATTGCCTTTTTCTTTTCATCATCCAATTATAACTAAACCTCTTAAAATTTTGTATCTCATTTATCATTCTAAAAGAATCAAAATAGTTCTCTAAAAAGAATCTGATATCCTTCTCTTTGCTTCATTGAGAGGCTTTTTTCCTCAGTTGTCTTTTTTTTTCTCCCTCACCTGTCTACACTTTTGGAAAATTCCAAGAGCAGTAGTTTTTTGTAGCCTAAGTCTCGTTCCTAACTCTGATTGTTTCTATCTACCATTTCATATTCTGCTCTGTAATTGGTACTGCTCTCCAAAGCTCTAAATAGAGACGCTTTCTTTCTCTTTGAGTGAGAGTTTGTGCGGTGGGTTAATGTTCTGAGATGTCGACTAATATTCCATACTTTCTTCCTTCTAAGATTGCCATCCACTGGCACTGATTGGCTCTACAATTTCCTTATAAGAGGCCTGAAATCTCTATTGGCTACCACCACACCTTGTTATATATGATAGAAGCATTCACTCATTTCAATTAGCTTCTTGGCTCCTGTAGACATTTGAGTTAGTGACTTCTGGGCTTAGCAACTGAAGCTTTTAGAGACTTCAAAATATCTTTGGATCCCTGGGTGGCACAGAAGTGGCAAAGAGAAGCTTAAATATGGAGTCTGGCACATTGGGATGAGGGATATATCAGTGTTAACCTATATGAACCAACACCCTCCACTATTTATAAATTAAAATTTCTTGATCATCCATGGGATATGAGAATTTTAATTAGAAATAAAATAACTGTAGAAAAATAAAAATGGATACATTCGTGGTGAAAACTAGCATTAATATATTGAGGGTTTGTACCCGCTAGACATGTTTCTGACTGGGGTTTCTTTTATTATCTTTGCAGAGAGAGTGCTCTAAATTTTATGCCTGGATATAATTTTAACGTCTTCCCCAGCTTGAGAAGGGAACTTCAAGTTTCCAGTGAGACTTGGTCTCATTGTGTCGAGAATGCTCATCTGTCTCTCAGTCTTTTCCTTCTGCCCTTCCTACCATTATCAATAAGAGCACTCTTCTTGTGGTCCTCCATGTTCAGAATCTGGAAGTGCTCTCGGGTACTTTGTCACTCTGCACATCTCATTAGTCACCATGTCCTATAATACTTCAGTAAAACTTTCTGAATTCACATCTTTTTATTTTCTCTGCTGTACGATAGCATAAAACACTGAAATCACCTCCGAATTTCTTATTGTGAACCTCTTCCCTTTCAGTACTTCTTAGGTATAGCTGCCAGAGAACCATTCCATAGGTTGAGTGCAATATATCACTTAAGTATCTTCAATGTCCTCCTTTTCCTCATGGACAAAAATCTGGATTTCTAGAGATGATGTTAAATCTTACATTAGCTGATGAAATTATCTATCAGGTTACTGCCTTAAGGAAGAAGGGTAAAAAGGAAAATCTAAGACAAGTGAACCTCATGTGCTACTGTCTTTATATCTGAAATACTCTGGCTTCCTGAAGGAACTGGAAGTTAGCCACTGAGACTACAGTGTTGTTTAAGTGAAAGTGGCACAGGTTGAAAGGTTGAAACTCTTCTCTCCTCACACATTTGCCCCTCCCTGCAGAAACCAGTTGTGTAAATTAAATCATGTCACTTCTCTGCTTCAAATGCCTTAATAGATTCCTCATGTATTGCAAATTCCAAAGTCCTCACCACAGCCTGGGTAGCTTTAAGTGCACTGGCTTCTGTTTGCCTTCTCAGACTCATGACAGACTCTTCCTTTCCCTACTGCTCTTCAGTTTTCTGCCACTTCCTGGAGCCCTCCAAACGCAATTGCAGTTTCTTATTCCTATGCTAAGATTACTTTTTTGGGAGAGTGGGGTGAGATGGAAGTATTCTGTAAGCACGGGCCTCTTTTTCTTTCTTAAGGTCTCAGCTCATTATCAACTCCTCAGAGGGCTGCCTCTTTTCTAACTACCTTTTTATTATCTATCATGACCATCTATTTATTTCCTTCTTGTAATCCGTACTTGTCTACTGTGTATTGTACATCTTATATAATGTAAGCTGCAGGATGTCAGGAATCATATGTCTTCTTCACTGTTCTCTAGATTCTACCCATGTCTAACACATAGTAGATTGGCATATAATAAATAGTCATTGAAAAAAATGAATAAATAAATATTTGAATTAAAAAATGACGTTAAATAAGCATAACTATTTAAGTCGTTAAAAGGAGTCTAGATTCTTTTCTAGAT
>NW_011888807.1:3834046-3848834 GCF_000151845.1 Pteropus vampyrus
GTTGTCTGGGAACACTGAAGCTTTTTTACTTTTAGTTTTATCCTTAATTGTATCTAACAATGTAATTGGCACACTATGTGGTTGAACAAATATTTGTTTAATTAAGTTGGGGGAAATTGCATTCTCTTAGCCAGTGCAATGTTATAGAAGCATTTTTATTATTTTCAAAGATTTATTTTAAATGTGGAATAAATTAGGACTTCATTAGAATTCCTCACCACTCCTAGAAATTACCTTTTTTTGTTTGTTTGTTCATCTGTTTTCTTTTTTGCTTAACTACTTTAGAGTGAAAAGAAGCTATGTGTACTATATTTCTATTTTCCAAAGACTAAAATGAGCCTGAATGTAGGTTCACTTCTAGTCAAAATGGAAGTTAAAAATAACTCAGGATTTCATCATTATCATTAAATAGCATGAGCTTCCTCCTGAAAGATTTAAAAAGAAAAAAGAAATGTCTTCCAATCTTGAGGAATATAAATATCAAAAAATACAGTTGGGGGAGTGGGGAAAAAATTAACACCTTGGAGATAGACAATATATCTCTTTCAGAGTGAGTGCAAGAAGCAAACTCTAATGTGTCACCTTGCTGCCGCACTGGTGATGATCTTCAGACTGCCTGGGTTCCGGATTAGCTTGTCCAGAATGCTGACAATCTGCTCAAACTTGGGTCTGTTGTTTCTGTCTTTCTGCCAGCAATCCAGCATCAGCTGGTACAACGCAGCTGGGCAGTCCATTGGGGGTGGCAGTCGGTAGCCCTCGTCCACAGCTTTAATTACCTGTGTGAGAAGCAAAGTTTTCAGGGACTTAAGATGTAGGACTTCATTTACTTCTTCATGGGCAAGCTACATTAATATGAATATTTTAAAGTTAAGTGAAAAAGCTCTCATTTTAAGTTGATTAAAAGGACAACTTGCCAAATAAATATTACTAATGCTCAAAAATGTTGTATAAAGAAAGATCAATAGAAAGAAAGTAGATTTAGAAAAGAAGTGTTTGTAAAGATCTTTTCAGATTAAAATCAAAAGAAATGTTCCATGATGCAGGAAATTCAGTGAATTATAAATGAATTTTTATTTAGTAATACAGGTTTCATGGAAACTGTATATGAATAAATGCAGAAAAAAATTAGTATATAGATTTTAGTCATACCACAGTTCAAATGGTACCCTCCAAATCATAGTAATCACTTTGGTAAAAGCTCATGTGCTGCACAATTAAGTATCTATCGGTTTATTAGTATTTTAAAATCATGTAAAGCAGTGATTTTAAACTTTACTATGAATCAGAACCATTTGGAGAACTTATTAATATACAGATGACTAACCTCTGATTCCATAACTCAGGAGTAAGGCCTGAGAATGTGCATTTCTACAAATTCCCAGGCCATGATAAAACTGCTAGTCCAGAGACCACACTTGGAGATGCTCTGATACAAAGAAAATTTGGAAAATAGAGATGTGCAAAAGTGAGTCTGATTTTCCCATTACTATTATAAAAAAATAGCTTATTTGAAGAAGTACAAAAGAGTTTTTATATCCAAATACATTAAAAGCAATTTTATATGTGGTGAGTAAGAAATGAGTAAAAGCATCTTATCTTTCCTTCTTATGTATCTTTGAGATCATGCTCAGTTTCTGGCTAAGCATAAAGAAAAATCTCTGAGTGCTTATCCCACATGCCAAGAGCATCCTTTTACTAAGCATTAGCAAAATATGTCTTATAGAAACAAAAAAAACCTTTTGAGAAATTATATCACAGTTATAATAGAGTTAAAGATGATTTTTTTTCCATCTAGAGACTTCAATTTGCATAACTAAATTCATGTGTAACTTGAATACATTACAAGAAACAACATGTTAGAGATTAGTTGTTTTGTCTTATTTTGGGAAATGCTATATTTAAGTAAATAAATGTTGGCATAGATGCATTAATTAAATCTACAAACGATGGCAGACATGTGTATCTTACTAATGTTATACAGAAACAATTTTGCTGGCAAAAATACTTCAAACACTCCTTGGTGTCTGTTGGTTATCTTATTACTCACTTATTTCCTTACATTTTGTTACAAATGTCTTCATTTTGTCTCATTTCTAAACCCCTGCTTGAGGGAAAAATATAAAGCCATAGGAACAACTCAATTAATGTTCTTTCAAGATTTGAAAGCAATTTCATTTTTTAAGTATTCTATTTCAATGTCACAAACGGAGAGCCACCTGGTTTCATTATGCTCCACTTCCTTGCACAGCTTGATCTTAGTCTGAAACCATAACTCATAGGTTACAAATACTTACATCCTGATTGGACATTTCCCAGTATGGTCTCTCTCCATAGGACATCACCTCCCAGAGAACAATCCCATAACTCCATACATCGCTGGCTGACGTGAATTTGCGGTAGGCTATAGCTTCCGGTGACGTCCACCGGATGGGGATCTTTCCTCCCTTGGAATATAAAATCATATGTACATACATGATACATGCAAAAAACATACATTATAACTTGAAATCTTATTGAATTTGTCAGGGTGTTTCTCTTCTGAACTGGAAAGTAAGTTTCTGTTGATGTATCTTGATATTCTTCTATTTTAATACCAAGCAGGAGTGAGTGGCATACCATTTACTGCAATATTACAATTAATTTGGAAGAATTTTAAAACAAATAAAGTGAAAAAATTTAAAATTGCTTAAATACTGACATTTTATATCAACTATGGTCCATTAATTAGTCATCTGCAACAAAACAACTTGAAGTAGATCTACCATACCATATATTAGAATTGAATGAACAATCTCAAGTCAACCTTTATTGATTTAATATAGATTGATGCTCTATTATATAACCTTAGTTCATAATGTGACTAAGTTAATATTTGTAAACAAGTTATATCATTACTTGACATGAGTTCGTATAGGTATTAGTTAACTAAACAAATTTAAAATAAAATTATGCTTCTAAAAAACTCTCTTCAACACATTAATCAGTCATCTTAATTTATTCAATGCCTCACTTCATCATTATTCACTGAATTACCTTCCATGTACTGGGTAGGCACAATGTGAACTAGAAAGGTAGAATAACTACATTCCCAGAACTTACAATCTAGAGGAGAATATTACATCTATGAATTATAGGAGATATAAAGGTATTACTCCCATGGAATTTGCTCTCAGTTTAATAAATACATGTAATAAAGATATGCCAAGTAGCAACCATATGGGAAGTATTATGCTAGTCACTCTGGGTGAGACAAATATAAATAACATACTGATTCTTCTGTTTGGAAAACATCAGGCAAATAAGAATAATTAGTTGATGTGAATAACTCAATGCAGAAAGAAATAAGTATCTAGTGCTTTGCTTCTCAAACTTTACAATGAATATGAATCATCCGTGGCTTACTCCATTAAAATGGAAATTCTGATTCAGGAGTTCTAGAGTGTAGCCAGCGCCTGCATTTTTAAAAGACTCCAGTTGATGTTGATCACACTGGTCATGGAGCTCACTTTAAGTGAAGACTGTCATGATGCAGATCATGGAGCCGAGATTCTCACTAGAGAGTTTGTGGAGGTTGACTATAAACTGAGCTTTGAAAGATGTATCAGTTTTTGATACAACAACAACAACAAAAGAATGGATGTTCCAAAGAATTTATGTCATCAAAATCTTAAGCTACATTCATCAAAATATGTTCCATTGACATTGAACCTCATAGCACATCACTGGTTCTGAAGTAATGCTCAAGGGAGACAATATATTGCTTCAGATAAATGGTTTGACAACTTCAGAGGTAGGTTATTAAACCTCTCCATGCCTGAATTTTCTCATTTGCTGTTTGGGAAAGTAATAGTACTGATTCATAGCATTGTTATGGAGCTAAATGACAAATTTCAGTAAAATTTTTAACATAGTTCTTGGAACGTGGTGAAGCCTCAAGAAACATTAGCTTACTAGTTACACATTGAGGAAAATTGCATAAAGCAAAGCACAGAGGAGGAAAATGTATGTTCTGGAAGAACAGTTTCCAATGTAAAAAGACTACAGAGTATGTGGAGGAACATAATGAGAGAGGATGGGAAAAAGTCAAATGTGAAAAGGTCAAATTGGGATCTAATCATAAGTATGCTAAGTTTTATCCTGTAGGAGACAATGATATATGTGATTAGAGCTATCTCAAAAAACTTGACACTTGTCTTTGATGTTTTCATACAAGTGAGCTGTTCAAAGAGAGTACTGCCAGAAGAACTTTGTAAGAGGTAGGGCTTACACTAGGTATTGAAGAATGCGTAAAATTGTAGAGAAGCGAGCACAGAGAAGCCTCCAACCTGAGGTTAGTTGACAATTTATAATGGTGAAGTAAAATGAATCAAATTGGAGAGATGGAAGGCAGACTAAAGAGAGCCTTGGGACTTAGTGAGAGAGCTCAAAATGCACTGGAGTGACAATGGTCTAGAATCAGAAAAATAGAAAATTTCTATAGTCACATAGATGAGAGAACATAAGGTCTTATAAGTTTCCCCTTTTCTCTCTTCTCACTCATTTATACTCACTCACTCATTTACTCTCTTTTTAACAGTTTTTTTTTAACAAAAATTTTAAAAGGTCATTTTTCATATTTAAAATTAGAGGGTCTGTTTTCAAACCTAATATTGCCTACTTTTCTGTCAACAAATTCAATCTGAAAAATAATAATAACATTTTAAACCACCCAGATTAACTCATTTGTACCTGCCTAGACCAACTTTGACTTTTAAGTCAAGACTTCAAATAATACCTCTTAATTTTTATGAAAACATAATTATATGTATGACAATTAACAAACTCTGTTTAGGATTCTAAATAAAACCATTGGGCATACTTTCTCTCCTTTAAAGAATTCTGAGAATTAACAGAAGTCAAACAAAGCTTTATTTATGGTGCAAAAGAAAGATAATATTTTAAAATCTCAGCTAAATGTTTTATCTCTGCTACAGACATTATCATTTCCCTTTCTTTGCCCAGAACCAAATTACTAAAAGCACAGAAATGGGACTAAAAAAAAGAAAGGAAAAGAAAAAAGAAAGAAAGCCCTTTCCATGGTAAAAACTTTGTATTTATTTAGAAAATATAAGATACAGATGTATGTCATCTTACTAAGATCCCTAGTTCAAATTAAAATACAGACATTAGTAAAAACAATAGATTGATGAAAACCACGAATACTTATTGTGTTTTACTTCAACCAGGATTAAAATGCTGCATTCCAAAGTCGTTTCATCTTAAGTGCTTTATCACTATTTTCCAGAGAGGAGAGCATTTAGCATGTTTTAATGAAGTTTCTTAAAATAGTGAAATACTATAACGTGATCTATTTTTAGGAAGGACATGGCCAACCCTATGTGTAAGCTTGGAAAGAGAATCTTTTCACATGCTGTTCTGGATACAGACACACATGTTATTAGAGGGATCTCTGCAGCTTTAGCCACTCATCTCTTTGGTGGAAGCTGTGCTCTCCACAGCCTCATAACTTGACTGCGACTCTTGCAGTGTGTTATCAAATGTAACAGATGGTTACAGATTCAGGCAAATTGTTTCTAAAATGATTTTCCAATCAAGGGCTTTCTATTTGCTTTCCTGTGTCTTATTAAAATGTTGAACCCAGACAAAAAGAAAATGTGTTTGGAAAAATATACGAGGAATTGTTTTAATGAAAACACATTTTGAATTCTGTCCTTGTGTTAATATGTGCCTGCTGCACACACACACACACACACACACACACACACACACACACACACACACACACTTGTTAGAATAACAATTTCAAACATCAATATAACAATTTCTGTAACACTGGCTGATTAAATAATTCTTACATTACTTTAACTTCAATTGCATTAATTCTTAACAAAATATTTTGGCTCTTAGCTCACTGTGTTACTTTGGGAAAGTATGTTGGCCAAATTGCACAGTAGTCACCTATGAATAGACAAAAGCCTCTCACTACAATATTTACTAACTTTGGAAATGCAGATTATGGCCTCTCTACTTGTTTGTTATTCGAGTTTTTAATCTCAGATTTCCCTTGGCTCCTAACTGTATCAGAACTTAAGTTTCTGGATTTATGCAAAAGCATAAGGAAGTGGGGCGGTTTGATTTTTTTCATTTTATTCCGAACATGTTATTCTAAACACATGAAGAATAAGTAAGTAGCATTTAATTAGCTCAACAATTAAACCAGTTAGCAAAGTTAAATGTTTTCTTAATTTATCTAGAAGTTTCCATTGATCAGCCTTTTAGTGTACTAGTTCTTTTCCTTATTTGTTAATTCTGTTCCATGTTACTGTTTAGTAAGTCCATATACTTAAAAGTAAATATTTTTTTATTTCTCAGTAGAAAATTCTTAATTCATATTTTCCTGTGTGATTCCCATACAACTTATTCTAAATGAACAGCTAGGGCTAATTTGAACTCTTTATTTAAAAGGAACTGTGAATGAATAAGTATTGTTTGCCTTTGATTAATGCTATTGTTAAAGCTCCTAGATAGTTAGTTTTAAACTCTAGAATTTTAACCCTAGAACACTTAGCTCTCTTATTAGAAGATTTTCATTATCCACTTTCAGGTAGTGTTTTAGACTGACTGGCTTTGCTCTGATGTGATAATCATAAATTCAAAGACTCTTATCTTGCCTTTGGCCAGCCATCTGGTAAATGATGCCATATATCACTGAGGGATTTAGAAGAGAATAAAGATGATTGAAGATTACATTCATTATTATTTAGGAAATTTTTGTCATTGGCAATAGATTTATGATATACATAAAACAAGCAATAAATTGTCTAATTTTTAGTAGGGTACTCAACATATGTTTTGCCTTTCTTCATTTCTAATCCCCTTCCATTGGTTAACACACTTTTACTATTGATATAAGAGACTTATTAAATGAAGATATAGGGAAAGCTCTTGGTAACTTCAAAGCACTATTCAAAGTTAGCATTTATTGCTATTGTTGCTAAATGTAAATCAAACTAAGATGAATATTATGAAATTTTTTCTTTTCCTATGATTGGCAAAAAGCTACATAAAGTCACTCTGGCTTTAAATGAGAGAAAAGTAAACCGTCATTGCAAACACTTAGTTTGAAATCAAACTACAGGAGAGATTCCAATCTAGCAATATTATTATAGAGTTTGAGGAAGGGTGAATATATATGTTATCATGAACTTTTTAAATTTAACCTTTTAGTTTTAAAGTCCGTATAGTCAACACTAGTAAAACAAATTCAAGTAGTAGCTCTTTTCCTATTCATTACCATAAATAAAATTAGCGTGCCCAAACTATAATTTAAAATCATAAGACTATGAAAGCTGAATAGATTATAATGAAGAAGATAATTAGCATAAACCACAGGAGCCTATGCTCATTCACTGCAAAGAACAATTGTCTTTTTTAGATATGATCTTGGCAAATGCTCAGAGTAGGCACTCAACAAATGCTCATGGACTTGAATTGTATTCCCTTTCACCTAAATACATGCTATTCTTTTTTTGGAAAGATCTCTCCCTGCTTGAGTTTTGTAACTAATAAACTGCTTAGTTGAGCATTCTGGTCAAATGAGAACTTATTGTTAGAACATTTGAAAATCTTGTGAGCCAAGTTGGTTAGCTCCATCTTCTGTGATCTTTCTACTATTTAATTATCCTGACTAGACTGGGATGTCTGGAGGATTAACTGCCTTTCTTCCTTCATCTTTTCATTCCCATGGTTAAAACAGAAATCTCACTTGTTTCCCAGACGAATGTGTAGTTTTGTTGAGAGAGAATATGATTAATTATTTTATAGACTTAGAATAGTAGATCTCACTAATTTCTTTAATAAGTTTTAGCAGTTTTAAAATACACAGTTCATTTTAAAAATACATTAAATCTAGTTTTTCAGAATATATGTGAATATTAAGTAAGAATAATGAAACATACAGCATAATAATAGCTTTTTAAAAAAATCATTCTATTTTGGATGTTTTCCTCTTTCTCATGCTACTATTTAATAATGCTGTTCCATCATGACAGTAAATATAAGGATTTCTGAACATCATTTTTTTATTGTATTCATAAAAGTATAAAAATATCTCAAGATGTTGTATGGATTAAGTATTTTAGAATTTGTAGAGTGCTATAAAGATTTTTATTTGATTCCATAAACAATATGCATTCTGTATCAACTGTATTAATATTAATGTTGTAAGTACTTTACTAACTTAAAACACCACCAATAATTTAATAAATATTCTTAGTCTATGTACATGAACATTACTCCATTCCACTGTAAGATGAAGATAGGTAAAAATTTAAAATATAAAAAATAATAATGCAGTAAGACATATACTGACTGAAAATATATGTGACATAATTATGTTAAGTAGATATGTCAATTTATGAGTTTAAAATAAAATCAAAACATCAAAAATAAAGTAACATTTATAGCATTGGGGAGAAAAGAACTATAAATTTTAAGTATTAGATTAAAAGCAAATGAAAATAAAATTTAATAGGTATAAAAGTCATACTATTTGTTGAATTCTGTTTGTGATATCTCAAAGTGCAATATTCTAAGAGGCCCATTGGCAGATGGCTAGTCAGTTGCATATATATATATATATATATATATATATATATATATATATATATATATATATATATATTTACAATGGCAATATATTCCACATTGTCTCATGCAATGTGCAGTCTGGTATGAATAGGAGAAATTATAAAGTACTTGAGAGGAGCATTCGATCCTCACTTCCAGTCTTAATACATTCTTTACATATCTTGGATAACTTTAAAATAAGGTCTCTCCGCAGTAGCACTATTGACATTTTGGAGCTTATTAATTCTCTGTTGTAGAGGCTGTTCTACATATTATAGGATGTTTAGAAGCATCTTTGGCCTCTACCCACTAAATTACATTATCATCCTCCCAATTGTGACAGCCAAATATGTCTCTAGACATTGCCAAATATTCCCCGGGGAGCAAAGTTATCTCTACTTTAGAATTAGTGCTTTAGATGATGTGTGACAAACCTTGATCAGTATGGTAAAATAATTCAAATGAAGTCTAGGATTTATCTGAGATTTTATGTAGAGTTAGTCAAAGTAAACTTTCCCCCTGCTCACCATTCACACACTTTCAATGG
Organism: Pteropus vampyrus; assembly: GCF_000151845.1. Classification (NCBI taxonomy): domain Eukaryota; kingdom Metazoa; phylum Chordata; class Mammalia; order Chiroptera; family Pteropodidae; genus Pteropus; species Pteropus vampyrus. The sequence goes on from NW_011888807.1 coordinate 3,843,222, forward strand.
ATATTTTTATTTCAGTGCTAATCTAGAAAATTTAAGGCCAAGTTCATCAGAGCTAATCTTCTGATATCTGGGTTTTGGTAAATGTAACAACATCTCTGAATTTTTTCCCTCTATTTCTTAATGTTTTATTGTTTTATTTTATTTTTTCCTTCCTTTTTTTTTTTTTTTTTAACGAAAGGGGGATATCTTTCTATTGGTAATGAAACTTAAATAAGCCTTATAAATTAAGCATCAATTTCTTTATCAGATGATGGCATCGACGACCAAAGATTTTACTAAGAAATGAATGTTTACTCCAAAAGGAAACACTATCTTCTATCTACAGCTACAAAAGCATAAATGTCATTGGTATAGTGAGACAGTATAAAAGTCTTTCAGGGCCCAATTTGAAATGTGGTGAAAGAAGAAGCTGGGCCCATAAATTTTAATTTAGTTACACTTCATGATAAAGTTCTCTCCCTCTGAACATTTATAGATCTGAGACTATCGACATAAAATAAATGGAATATACAAGAGTCTGACTCATTCACCATTGCAGAATCTATTCATACTTGTGCTTCTGATTGAACCACAAAAATTCCTCATCTCCCCCTCCAGCAAATTCAAGCTTATATTCTTGACCTTTTTTTTTCTTTTTCAAGTTTAGAAATTGCTTTCCCAGTTTACATATGGAGGTGTGGACATTTTTAAATTTTAGATGTTTTAAAAATAACTACCGAAAAAACATGGTGGAGTGAGAGATGTCTCCGGATCTCTCCCCTTGAAACAACAATAAGCTGAACACCCAAACTGCACACCAGCACATCTGAGTGGGATCTACACATAGCTACCACAGGTCTGAACCCCGGGTGTCGGGCGGTGGACTGGGACAAATAAAGAAACTGCCTCTTGCAGCTGTCAGAGCTCCTTGCAGGAGGAGGAGGAGGAGTGAAGGTGCGGCAACTTCCTTGATCAGCCTGCCTGGAGGTGCCGGGACATAGTGGCCGTCAATAGGGCCCAGTCATCAGTGTAGAAAGCAGAGAAGCAGGACTGGACAGTAGAGAAACAACAGCTGATTTTCAATGGCCCCAGTTCCAAAACTGAGGCTGAGCTGCAGCCCCCAATCTGCAACCCAGAGGGCCCCTCCCCCCATACCCTCCGAGACCGATCACTGCGAGCCCCAGGTGGAGTCTGACCAAATGCTGCCGAGATTGAGGGTACCTCTCCCAGCCTTTGGAGCTCCCTAGAGGAGAAAGGGGTGAGAAGAAGGAGCGGCAAGTTTGTGCTGCCAGTTCCCTGAACAGCTGAGCCTGGGAAGACTGTGGGCTCCCCATGGCTGGCTGGCTGGGTGCAGGGCCCAGTCATTAGGGCAGAGAGTGGAGAAGCAGCCGGCAGAGCAACAACAGTTGATTCTACCAACTGTGGTTGTAAAACTGAGGCTGACCGCAGCCTCCAACCCCGAACGACTCAGAGGGTCCCTCCCCGCATATCCTCAGACACTATCACCGAGGAGCCCCAGGGGAATGTGAGCAAACGCTAAGGAAACTGTTAGAGATCCAAGAGGCTTAGATGCCACCTACTGGAAACCAAAAGAAGAGTGACTTCTTTGCAGCAGGCTACAGAGAGACCTTTAGATAATAAATCCTCTTTCTGGATAAAGAACAGAATACACTTCCATTAATGCCCAGGCAGAAAAACGGTCCATTAATCACCATGAACATTTAGGTGACAAGGCATCTCAGAAAGAAAGAGAAAAATATCAAGAAAATGAGCTTACAGACATGGAAATATGTGACTTAAGTGACAGAGAATTCAGGATGGTACTTCTGAAAAAAACTCAGTGAGTTCTGAAATGAGTCATATCAGCAATTTCAGAAATTGCAAAAATAGCTAGATGAACAGAGAAAGGAGATTAAAATCCTTCAAAAGGACCAAATAGAACTTCAGGAGATAAAAAAACACACTGCAAGAGTTGAAAAATAAAATAGCAAGCTTGGGAATAAGAGTTGACTAAATGGAGGAAAGGATCAGTGATATCAAAAACAGAAATAAATCGGAAGGAATAAGAGAGAAACCGAAGAATGAAAAATAATGAAAGAGAAATATAAGAACTAGTTGATACCATCAGGAGAGGAAACAAAAATAATGGGAATTCTTGATGGAGAGGAAAAGGAGCAGGGACTAAAAGCATTTTCAGACAAATAGTGGATGAGAATTTCCCAAATCTAAGAAATGAGCAGGAGCTTGGAATTCAAGAAGTTAACAGAACACCCAATTATCTCAACCCAAAAAGGCCTTCACCAAGATACATTGTGTTCAAGTTGTCAAAAATCAATGACAAAGATAGAATTCTCAGGGCGACCAGGGAGAAGAAAACGGTAACATATAAAGGAAAATCCATTAGATTATCATCGGACTTATCAGTGCAGACCTTACAAGCCAGAACGAAATGGATTCAAATATTTAAACTATTAAATGAAAGGAACTACCAGCCTAGAATAATGTATCCAGCTAAGCGCTCCTTTAGATATGAAGGAGAAATTAAGAACTTTTCAGACATACAAAAATTGAGGGAATTCTCCACTATGAGGCCTGCAGTACAGGAAATTCTGAAACAGATCAGTGCACCTAAAAGAAAATAACAACAACAAAAATACATAATTAGGAGTAAAGTGACTATCAGAAAATAGAAGCAAAGGAATGTAACCCTTACTAAGAAGATGGCTTTAAAGCTTAAATAATAAGAGAATTGATATTGCAAGATAGTAATGAACGTTCAGCATACATAGAAACAAATTGAGATAGCAATGACTGAAAAGGGGAGGATTAAAATCCAAATTCTCAAAGGGGAAAGGAGATAAGGCACACACAGAAGAAAATAGACAACTGTGTATATATAACTATGTTTTTCATATTTGTAATGGTAACCACACACCATAGAGTCAGAACTGAAGTATATAATATAAAATAAAAAGAACCAGAGGCAAAACCCACAAAAGCCAACCAAAATAGAGAAAACAGAAACAAATGGACAAGGGAGCAATGGAAACACCGAGCTACTAGAAAGCAAAAGATAAAATGGCTATAAGAAGATCTCATATTTCAATAATCACCCTAAATGTAAATGGACTGAACTCACCCATAAAAAGGCACAGAGTTGCAGATTGGATCAAAAAACAAAACCCAACCACATGCTGCCTCAGGAAACCCATCTCAGCTCCAAAGACAAATATAGACTCAAAGTGAAAAGGTGGAAAGTGATATTTCAAGCAAATGGCATTCAGAGAAAAGCAGGAGTAGCAGTACTAATATTGGACAAAATAGACTTCAAAATAAAAAAGGCAAAGAAAGATATTAAGAGACACTTCATGGACCAAGAAGACATAACACTTATTAATATCTATGCTCCCAATCAGGAAGCCTGGAAATATGTAAAGCAATTACTAACGGAACTAAAGGGAGAAACAGACAAAAACACTATCATAGTAGGAGACCTAAATACCCCATTGTCGGATTTGGATAGATCATCCAAACAGAAAATCAATAAGGAAATAACATCCTTAAATGACACATTACACCAACTGGACATAATCGACATTTATAGAGCCTTCCATTCCAAAATGGCTGCTTATACATTCTTCTCTAGTGCACATGGAACATTCTCAAGAATTGACCACATACTGGGACACAGACATAGCCTCAACAAATATAAGAGGGTTTATAAATCATACCAACCATATTCTCTGAAACTAGAGATAAATTGCAGAAAGAAATCAGGAAAAACTGCAAATACATGGAGATTAAACAACATGCTACTGAAGAATAACTGGGTCACGGAAGAAATAAAAAGAGAGATCAAGTGATACATAGAAATGAATGATAATGATAGTGCAACATATCAAAACTTTTGGGACACGGCAAAAGCAGTCATAAGAGGAAAGTTCATATCATTACAAACCTATCTCTAAAAACAAGAACAAGCCCAAATAAAATAAACAATCTACCATTTCATCTTTAAAAACTAGAAAATATAGAACAAATGAGGCCTAAAGTCAGCAGAAGAAAAGAAATCATTAAAATTAGAGCAGAAATAAATACAATTTAAAACAAACAAACAAACAAAAACAATGGAAAAAATGAATACAACAAAGAGCTGGTTCTTTGAGAAGGTTAATAAAATTGATAAACCCCTGGCTAGACTTAATAAAGAAAAAACAGAAAGACACAAAAAACAAAATCAGGGATGAAAGAGGGGAAATTATGACTGACATCACAGAAATACAAAGGATCATGCAAGAATACTATGAAAAAGTATATAACACTAAATTTAATAACCTAGAAGAAATGGAACTATACTTAGAAAAATACAACCTTCCTAGACTAAATGAAGAAGAACTGGAAAATTCAAATAGACCGATCAGCAGTATGGAAATTGAAACAATCATCAAAAACCTACCAAAAAATAAAAGTCCAGGATCAGATGTTTTCACCAGTGAATTCTACCAAATATTCAAAAAAGATTTGATACCTATTCTCCTCAAACTCTTCCAAAAAATTGAAGAGGGGGCAATACTTCCCAACGCATTTTGTGAGGCCAATATTACTCTGATACTGAAACCGGGTAAAGATAACACAGAAAAAGAAAACTACAGACCAATATCTCTCATGAACACAGATGCAAAAATCCTAAATAAGATACTAGCAAACCAAATACAGCAACATATGAAAAAGATTATATACCATGATCAAGTGGGCTTCATCTCAGGGGCATTGGGATGGTTCAACATATGCAAATCAATTAATGTGATATACCACATAAACAAATTAAAAAATAAGAATCATATGATCATATCAATAGATGCAGAAAAATCCTTTGACAAGATACAGCATTCATTTATGATCAAAACATTCTACAACATCAGTATAGAAGGAAAGTACCTTAACATTATAAAGGCCATATATTATACTTAATGGTGAAAAACTAAAAACCTTTCCTCTAAGATCAGGAACAAGGCAAGGCTGTCCAATATTGCCACTGCTATTCAATATAACATTGGAGGTCCTAGAAAGTGCAATTAGGCAAGAGAAAGATATAAAAGGCATCCGAATAGGAAATGAAGAAGTCAAATTTTCACTATTTGCAGATGACATCATTCTCCATGTAGAAAACCCTAAAGACTCCACAAGGACACTACTAGAAACAATAAGCATATACAGTAAAGTCTCTGGATACAAAATCAATGTTCAAAAATCCACAACATTCCTATACTCTAATAATGAAGGATCAGAAAAAGTGGAAAATATTCCTTTTGCAATTGCAACAAAAAGAATAAAATACCTAGGAATATTTTAACGAAACATGTGAAGGATCTATATAATGAAAACTACAAGACCCTATTAAAGGAAACTGAAGAAGTTATAAAGAAATGGAAAGATACTCTGTGTTCTTGGATTGGAAGAATAAACATAGTTAAAATGACAATATTACCTAAAGCATTATAGAGAGTTAATGCAATCCCCATCAAAATTTCATCAGCATTTTTTTAAAGAAATAGAACAAAAAAATCATCAGATTTGTATGGAAGCACAAAAGACCCTGAATTGCCAAAGCCATCCTGAGAAAAAAGAATGAGG
>NW_011888807.1:3850124-3850777 GCF_000151845.1 Pteropus vampyrus
TAAAGAAATAGAACAAAAAAATCATCAGATTTGTATGGAAGCACAAAAGACCCTGAATTGCCAAAGCCATCCTGAGAAAAAAGAATGAGGCTGGATGCATTGCTCTGCCCAACTTCAAATTTTATAATACAAAGTGACAGTAATCAAACGGCATGGTATTAGCAGCAAAACACACACATGGACCAGTGTAATAGAATCGAGAGTCTAGAAGTAAACCCATATCTATATGCGCAAATAATTTTTGACTAAAAAGCCAAAAACATACAGTGGAGAAAGGAAAGCCTCTTCAATAAATGGTGCTGGCAAAATTGGAAGGTCACCTGCAAAAGAAAGAAATTAGACTGTTGTCTATCACCACACACCAAAATTAATTAAAAATGGATCAAGGACCTGAATATAAGACCTGAAACAATAAAATGCATAGAAGAAAACATAGGAGCTAAACTCAAGGACTTTGGTCTTAAAGAGGATTTTATGAATTTGACCTCAAAGGCAAGGGAAGCAAAAGCAAAAATAAATGAATGGGACTACATCAAACTATAAAGCTTCTGCTCAGCAAAAGAAATTGTCAACAAGATAAAGAGACAACCGTCTCAATGGGAAAATATATTTGCAAGCAACGCCTCTGATAAAGGCCTAATATCTGAAATATA
>NW_011888807.1:3850827-3851176 GCF_000151845.1 Pteropus vampyrus
AAAGAACTCTTATGACTCAATAACAACAAAAAAACAAACTATTCAGTCAAAAAATGGGCAGAGGACCTGAACAGACACTTCTCCCTAAAGAACATATAAATGGCCTACAAATATATTAAAATATGCTCAACATGCTAGCTATTAGTGAAATGCAAGTCAGAACCAAAATGAGATACCATCTCACCTGTTAGAATAGCTATAAATAACAGAACAAGTAATAACAAATGTTGGAGAGGATGTGGAGAAAAAGGAATCCTCATACACTGCTGGTGGGACTGCAAATTGGTACAGCCACTATGGAAAACAGTATGGAGTTTCCTCAAAAAACTAAGAATTGATCTACCATATG
>NW_011888807.1:3851226-3865157 GCF_000151845.1 Pteropus vampyrus
TGGGACTGCAAATTGGTACAGCCACTATGGAAAACAGTATGGAGTTTCCTCAAAAAACTAAGAATTGATCTACCATATGATCCAGCAATCCCACTACTGGGTATTTACCCCAAAGACTTGAAAACTCATATCCGAAAAGATATTTGCACACCGATGTTCATAGCAGCATTATTCACAGTGGCCAGGACATGGACCAGCCGAAGTGTCCTATGATAGATGATTGGCTAAAGAAGCTGTGGCACATATATACAATGGAATATTACTCAGCTATAAGAAGAGATAAAATACTACCATTTGCAACAACCTGAATGGACCTTGAGATAATCATGCTAAGCGAAATAAGCCAGATTGAAATCATGCTAAGCAAAATAAACCAGATTAGGTTTATATCCACTTATATGTAGGATATAAACCTAAAAGCATCAAATGAACAGGATAAACAAAGACTTAGGGACATGAACTATGGACCAGTGGTTACCAGAGGGTAGTGGTTGGGGGAGGAGGGGAGAGGTAGACGGGTAAAGAGGGTCAAATATACAGGGGAAGGAGGAGGGCGAAGTGGGTAAAGGGGATCAAATATATGGTAGCTAAAGGAAACTGAACTTTGGGTGGTAATCACACAATAGAATATATAGATGTCAAACCATAATGTACACTTGAAAATTATATAATTGTATTAACCAATGTTACCTCAATAAACTTAATAAAAAAATACCTACCAAACACATCCTTCACTGGGCTATCCAAAAATTTGAGTGTGATGAGACAAAATTGTGCCATCACTTAGCATACTTTTTCTTGCCACAGTAAAACTATTCTAATGAAATTGTTATTAATGAGCTATAACTTGAAAGCATTTATATATCTACATGTAAGCTCCCCAGATCTTTACGTATCTAGAAGCCTTCAGTTGCCTAGAGCAAACCCAGAATCACAGCATAAGAAGTATGTCTAAAAATCTCAATTGCAAAGAGATCACCAATCTAAATTTAACAGTATCAGAAGTTAATGTTTGTCCCCCATATTTGCAATGCTAAACCTAGAGCCAGTTCCTCCAAGTGCTGATGTTTCATCTATTTATAGCTCATTAATTGGGGATGCAGGGAGATTTATAATCATTTGTTCCATTTGGATTTTAAAGTTTAGAGATAATAAGGAGTCTTGATTTCTGGGCTCAGCTTTGACCCTACTACTTAATTTCAGCCGTTTCTTAACCTCTCTTTGCGGATTTCTTGTCATTCACAAACTGAGTGTCGTGGGAAACATAAAACCTGGCTTTATGTTGTCTTATCTGTCTCCAACAGATGTGCTGACTTATGAACGTTAGCTCTTACAACTTTCAAATTTCCATCTTAAACCTACATCAATATCAAAGATGCTGACATTTTCAATGTCAATTATTTTGGACTCTAAAACATGATCCTAACTTTGGACTAACCTGTATATCTATTAAGTAATTTACTTCTATAGAATTCTTACAAAAAAGTTAAAGGAGAAGAATAAAATGGAGCAAGTAATGATGCTAAGATTCTCAGCAGAGGCATACATAACTGCTAAACTCTAATCCAGGATTAAAATAGTCCAAAACCTTGTTCACTTTGGCCAGAAACAGCAGTTAGAGCAGGAATCACATAGTAGACCTGTTCTCAAAAGATCTTGCAATTCAGTTCTCTAAGTTTAATGAATTTAGACAGTTCGAATGAGATATTTGGCTAAAAGCCTGGTATTTTTTCAGGCATTGAAATGAACAGCTCATTTACTATGTGCTAGGGGGTTTCAAATCTTGATTTCTAAAGAAAGAGAGTGTAATTGCTGAACTCTGTGAACACTGAGGCATATCTCATATCTGCTTTAGTTTTTTGCTAATTATATGTACAAATCTCTCCCTGCTGATTTAGGAAATACTTTGCTGATCCACAGTTCATATTGCCTGCCTGTGAACTCTGTCAGGTCATACTTAGAGTGACAAAGGGCTTTAGAGAGTTTATCTTCGTAAACCTAAGTAATTGAGTATTTAACCTGGAAGCAAATATTGGCTTCTTGGGTTAGAAGTGGAACTATAGAAATAAATCATTTAACTCAAGGATCCAGTATCTATCTACTGTCAGGAACTAATCTTCAGTCATTGTAGAACAACAGTAGACAACAAGGTGAAGGACGATCCAAGAAGACTCCCAGGGGAAGCGTCTATTCTAATCCTCAGTAGTTCAAATTTAAAAGCCATTGAGAGAATCGTTTCAGCAGATGTTTGATTGCCACAGAGATCAGAGATGAATGATCTCCTATGTAGCAAAAGCCCACTCCTTGAACTTTTGAGATTTTTCAATATTATGAGAATAGCTTAAGAATTTCTTGAAATACAAGAAAATCTTCACATTGCATTCTAGGTAACTCTATGTCTATCTAGGAAATAAAATACAAATAAAGAACATTTCTGTTACATTGAAGCTTTACATAATACAATATAAAATTAGGTCATCTGATATATAATGTCTATGCAACAAAAGCAATGCAAACATTTAAGGATAAGGCTAAACATATATCCTAATATGAGTATAGGTACTTTCAAAATTCAATGAAGTTTTAAATGCTAAACTTTTTGTTTTATATATAATTAATCACTTATTTATTTTTTAAAGGTCATGGAAATTCATTTGAAAGTCTGAATTTTAAGCACTCTGAACACAACTTGCCAAGGAAGCAATATTTTAAACAAATAAGTCAGAAAGGTCTATTCAATATAGCAGGGGTATTATATATTTATAATAAAAATGATGAAATAGAAATATGTTTATTTTAGTAATCAATCAAAGAAAAGTTCATAATTTGAGTAGGCTTGATTTGTTTAATATTATAATTAAAAGTAAGGAAAACTGAAATAAGTTGAGAATCTCATAAATATCTGTTGCGACGTTTCTGATTAGACATCATGCCCATGGTTCCCTTGTATATCTATGTCTGGTAAATAGCTGATTGAAATATGGAACAATTCCAGAGCTATGGCTAACAAATGATAGAAATGGATCTGAACCATAACATGTAGAAGTATGGTTAAAAAAGGGTGATAGGACAGGAATGAGTCAAATTATTAGCCATTCCAGACATCCAGTGGTAAAATCGGATTAGGGTGTCATGACTGCTGTCCCCTCCAATCCCAAAGGGATTTGGGGCTGATCAGTGGCTTTAGGGTACATGGGAAACACAGTGTATGCTGTGTCATCACATATTTGAAAAAGTGGGATATTCACAAGTGAACTGTAAATAATTTCAGAAAGTGATTTTTACTAAGCTTCCAGGAATCACAACACTAAGGACTGTATCAGTCACCATTAGCCTGTTTTTTTTTTTTTTCTAAGTTAGATCATTAATCTAATTTGTCCACTTGAAAAGTGAGCCTGTTGGAACCAGAGCAATGATTAAAACTATTTTATTAAATTGAAAATTAGTTAAAAGAAAATGAATCTGGTTGTCTAATCTTGATATATCCATTATTTGCTCCTTCATGTTCACCAATTCTCTGCTCTAACATCATTTTATCAGGGAAGACTTTCTCTGATCATCCTAAATTAACACCCCCTGCACACTGTCCACATTCCTTATCTTCTCTGCCTTGCTATGCCTTTACTTGTTTGCTTATCATCTGAATTTCAAACTAGAATGTAAGCTCATGAGGTCAGGGCTTTGTTTTATTTATCTCTGTATCCTCAGATCTTAGAATAGTGCCCAGTATATCGTAGGCACTAAAATACGTGTTGAATGAATAAATAATGAATTTTAGAGAAAATAGTTTCTGCTAGAGACTGTGTATATTTTTACATTCAATCTCCTCACTCACTCCTGTGTTCTACTCCAAAATTATAGTTGTGATTTTTCCCCATATAAATCTGGATAGATTATTTTCACATGTTAAAATGTTCCTTCTACCCATCTCTCTGAAATGAAAAATACTAGAGTTCATTAAATTTTAATGCAACATTGATAACTGAGATTACTAAATCTTCTAAAGTTTTCTGATTTTTGAACATGTGGCTTTACTTTGTGAAGCTACATAAGGCATATTCAAACTCATCATAAGAGAGTAGGGAATAAATTCATGATTGACATTATTTAATTTTGTTTGAAGCTTAAAATACATTACTGTATGAAGGCTACCGATTAGATATTTACTTATTGCTATATTTTCATTCATGTGTGAATGACATATGATGTATATTATTAATCAAAAAAAATGTAGTTGTCTTTTTGTATCTCACCAGTTTTTGGTATATGAAGTTTTTAGTCTTGAGATCCTGCAGAGCAAAGGCTCATATTTTCTGTTCTTGGAATGAAGTTATCTTAAACAGGTGTATTTAACCACTTAGATTTTAACTTCTTGTTTAGCCACTTTTTAAAAAAAAATCTTGAAAATAACATTGGATAAGACAAAGCTGTCCTAGAATATTTCTGGCACTAACTTCGCAGAGTCACAGAGGTAAAAAATTAAATGTTATTATGTAAAATAAAGTTTTTTTCTCCTGTTACTTAACACACAATGTCTGTGATAACTTTTCACTTAATTTTATTTTCTAAAAATTAAATAAGGTGTTACATGGCCATTGGACAATGTGAAAAAAGGCAGAACATTTTCATCTAATATAAAAACTGAATTGGTTATCGCTGCATATGCATTTTCTAAGCAGAAATAAAAAGAAAAATATCTAATAGTGATGAACATAACCCAAACAAATCATTTGGTTTTCTCAAATTTTTCAAATTAGTTTACATGGTAATTATGCCTCTAAAATGAATCTGGGGACTTGAGAATTAGATTTGTTTTATGGAACACAAAATATAAATAAGATAAAGTCTGCATTTTTTCTGACATTCTCTAATTTTGTGTAAAACAAGCAAATTGAGCACTATTATGTTAAGATTTTGTATATCATCTATTTCAACACATAAATATAAGAATGCTCATTTGCACAGATGCATTCATAAATAAAAATTGCTAACCTATTTAAAATGAAATTTGATAAGAGGAAAAATTGAAAAATTATTCAGCAGCAAAGAGTTCTCACCAGTAATATCATGGTTCTATTAGAATGAAATAAGATAAGTAGTGCAGTGAAGAAAAGAGGAAACATGTCATAATTCTACTTTGAAATTAACATGATGGGAAACCAAAGAGAGAGAATTCATTTTTTTATTTGTTTTTCTCAATTAAAAATTCTTTCATGGTTTTTGCAGAGCTAAATGCTCCAATCACATTCATCCCAAGTAAAACCCTGGGCCTTCCACGATGATTTGCAAGCTTTCGTATGCAGCTGCAGTTATGCTTCAAGGCTTTTCTTCAACATGTTACATCATGCAGTGTCATAAGACAGATTCTATATCATTTAATAAACACTAAAATACTTATTCAGATTTTAAGGTGATTTTTTAAAGATAAAATATCTATAACAGAGGTTCTCAAGATGTCATCCAAGCTTTCTGGGTGTCACTAAGAGCCCTTCCGACGGTCTGCAAGATTGAACTACTATTTTCATAATAATATTAAATAAAACATTATAGCTGTTCTCATTCTCAAAACCTCATGAGTATACAGAGGAATTTTACAAAGGTTACAGAATGAATAATAATATTATATAATGGAACGTGTCAGTGTTTGGAATTTCTGCATAACTCAGTAGTGAGAAATGAGAAATAACAAGAAGTGAATATTGAAATTAATTCTGTTTTCCTATCTAATATCTTAATAAAAAGGAGAAAACAAAAAAAAAGTATATTATTACCTTAGCTGACTCTGTCTTTTCAGACATACTATTGAGGATATAAAGAAGAAAAACTTATAATACACTTAAGACAGTACCAAAAACACATAGAGAAATGTCTACTAAATTGTTTTAAGACTAAGCATTTTCTCAACTCTTCAGATGCTCCATCCAGCTTAAAAATTTTAAATAGAAATAGTTCAGATAATTTCTATTCTGCTCTTCTACTCTGCCTTAGAGACCACGGAGATGTTTTTAAAATGAGAACAGTAGACACCATACATTCATTCAGTGTTGCTGAATCAAGTGCCTTTCATAATTCCTTATAGCTAAAGCTGAACAAGTGGCTCCTAGAGCAAATTAAGACAGAAACATCACTGGAGGCAAAAATGAGAAAACTAAAGTTATTCTATTTTAGGTACATCATCAAAAGGCAGGATTCCTTATAAAAGAAAATAATTCTGGGAAAAATAGAGGGCAGAAGGTAAAGAGGAAGATCAAATTTGAGATGGATTGACTCTATTAAAGCAGCCATAGACATGAATCTACAGGAGCTGAGGAGGACTGTGGAGAACAGGACAGTGTGATTACCACTTATTCATAGGGTGCTTAGCAGTAGGAGTAAATTAACCACTCTAACACACACATAAAGGCAATACCTTTCAGAGGCAATTGGGAAAGTTTTAATACATTAAGGAAACAAATGCTAGTTTCTGAATTGAAGTGATACTAGGTGAAATGTGTTAAGTAAGTGTGACTAAAGTAACGTGACTGGTAAAGCAGATTAACCAGAATGTGTTTATTCAAAAAGAATGACTTGGTATCCACATTCTTAAATGTTTTTCTGAAATAACTGTAATTATAGCATGCTAAGTCAAATAAATAAGCCGGATGTCTAAACTGGATAATACTGATTTTGTTTTTTAAAAAAAAATAGACTTTACTATACAACAATGTGCTACTTCTCTTATTTATTAACTATAAGCTTACTGAAACCAGTGATTTCATCTTAGTCAAGTCTGCTTCCCAAAACACTATATACTTAAAAACTTCTGAATGATGGTATCATTCATTCACATTTTAGTTTTAAAGATAATTTTAAAAGGGGAACTCCCAAAACATTTTGTTCAATAGCAGTGTTCCTGCAGTAATTATAAGTTCCCTAGAGACAACTTAAGATGGTGACACTCATTTAATTGTTTTAGTGTGTTGGTTTAAAAAACAAAATAGCAGTCCTAATACTTTATAACCATACTTCATATTTTAGAGTACATTATAAAATTATTGCATCAAACAAGGCTTATTATGGAAGACTAAAAGAGAGTGAACACGAAATAGCTATTCATTGGTAGTGAATGAGCCCCTTTGGTCTGTGTGGTTTTTAAGGATCTTCCAAGAATGAAACATAAATGCAAATAGCCTTTTGTACTTTCACTTCATAAATGCTAAAGAGGAATTTTGACACAGCAACACCTCTTTTTTTGTACTTCTGGATCCCTTGGTCCTGAAAAATAACAATCAGTATAAACAAAGCTCTGAAAGTTAGCCCAAATTCTCCAGGGAGCAGATGGTCTAGATTTGGATGGGTCTTTCAAGTTTCTACAAGAGAAATCATTTCTTTGAGTACCTTAGAAATCAAGATCGGTATTGAGAACAGGGTGCCCTCATTTAAAAATGTGATATGGCATAGGAATTAGAAGCCAACTGAATTATCAGAAATTGAGTATTACAAATAAAGGCCTTTTTATCAAATATTTTTTTATTAAAACTGGAACTATTTCTTGGATAAAGTTGTAACAACAAGGACAATGCCAGCAAGAATGATACTTTTCATGGAGTATGTTAAAAGTTCATAGCAGCAGAAGGTGATGAAAGATATCTTTAGAATGCAGAGTAGCAGTGAATAGAATAAAAAGCATTTCTGGAGACAATATGCTGCATATGTTGTTTTCTGGGATGATAATTTAGTCATAAAAATGATGCTTTGCTACAGAATGTTGGCTGACTAATTTTTCTTGAGATCTGAGAAAGAGTACTAAAAAGCACAAGATATTTACCCATGTTTTGCAATTCCATAAAGTTTTCAGAGCTGTGTAGTCATAGTCGCTGTTATAAATTAACTAGCTGCTAGATATAAAATTGTCTTTTATGTCTCTTGTTCTTAAACTCATGAACTGTATCCCTAGGAATACAACATTTTTATGCACAATACAGTTAAAAAATACTTAGATTAATGAAGACAATGAATCCACTGTAGAATCTAACTGGAAATGGGAAATGCAAACAAGGGTGTAATGTATGAAGACATAAGGAGGGTTCCAACACATGTAGGAATATCTCTGGAATATTGTGTTTCTGTATTTCTGTGACTCTATCACTATGGTGTTTTTTTTGTAGATGAAATGCAGTTTGGCATATGGGTCTCTTTCTCAGAGTGTGGTATTGCTACCATGTGACAATCTTGGTGGTCACTTAATGGAGTTGTTGAGATTGGTAATTTCAGAAAAGAATAAGTTTTTTGAAAAAATTTTAATCAGGAATTAACTTTTAGAATTAAACAAGAAGAAAACAGCAGAAATTGACTAAAAAACTAGGCCATTTTCTTAGCTGGTGAGAATATGGAGGAACAGGCTTCTTTATATTGCATCTTGCTACTAGGAGTGAAAATCGATAACAAACTATAATGAAAACAATTGGATGATTCATACTTCAAAATCCTTACATAGTTGCATGTATTTTGACTCAGTAATTTTTTAATTCTAGAAAATTATATTGAAGAGATAATCATGGACAGACATGAACTATATATCAGAATGTAAATCACAGTATTGTTAATAATATCAAAACATTGAAATTCTGTCTAATAGTAGTTTGGATAAATAAATTCTGTACATGAAAAAATAGAGTACTATACACTAATGATTCTGTAAATACATATCTATTATCTAGAAATTTCTACGTTTTTTATATTAAGTTAAAAAGGGCAGATTATAAAACAACATTAAATTTATATGTAAAAATACTCGATTTATTGACAAAAGGAAATCATTTTATATATGAATATATGTATAGCATGATATTATTTTGGGGAATTATATTCACAATTGGTAATCATTTACAGATGAAAATGTGTAAAATTTTTCAAAAGGATAACATTAAAATGTTAAAGCTGGTTATCTTTGGATAGTATCATAAGTAATGAATATTATATCTTTTTTTAAATATCCTGCCATGAAAAAAAAATTACCTAAAGAAATACGATTTTAAAGAAACCTGCCAATAAATATATAACAAAATAATCGAATATAGTTTGAATTAAAAGGATACAAATTGAAACATGTAATTGCTCACAATAACAACTAAATACTAAAAATAATAATAATGTCTAGTTGTATCATGAGGATAGTGAAGTGCACTTTTAAAATAGCAGAAACTCTTTGACACAGAAAATCCACTTTTAAGAATACATGGTTGGTAAATCATCAGACTCATACAATTATAGATACAAGTGGATCATTTACTCATTTGTATAAAATAATGAAAAACTAGATATAATAATAATTTGCCTACTAATTAGAGGTTTGTTAAAAAAATGCTACGACCAGAAATTAAAATACATCAAACTGCTAAACATGAAAATAAAGATTATCAACAGTAAGCTGTATTCAGGTAGTATACTACTAAAGAGAAAAAAGGCTAAACATTGGTATTATAAATAATCCTATTCTAATCATGTATCCACGCATATGTGTGTGTGTATATATGCGGGAAAATCTGGAAAAATTCACTCACAAATTTACAAATGTTCTTTGTGGGTGGCGCAATTATGGACGACTTTTCTCCTTTTTATTGCTTTGTTTTGAAATCTTTATAATACAAACATGTGTAGCTTATGTAAATATTAATTTAAAAATGCTTAAAAACTATGTATAATTGGATGAGAGTTCTGATAATTTATCCAATCTACTTAAAGGTGGCTCAACCATGATGGAAAAATAGTAAATATAAAAATATCAAGACTTCAGACATGTGAGAATTTTGCTGCCTTTTTGAGAAAAGCAATAAAATCATTGGGATTTCAGAATTAAAATCATTACCAGCCTCATGAACAGTGATCATCTATTTTCCCAGATATGTAACAATATTTAAATGTTAAAGAATAAATTTCTTTTTGGAGAAGATGTAAATGACAAAGCATTGTGAAGAATGATTTCTACCTACTTGCAAATCAACATAATACAAAGTGGAAAATAGAGATAAAAGGAGAAAACAAACTCAGTTACTCACTCTTGTTGTGTAAGCAGCTTCTGGGTCATCTTCTAGAACACGTGAAAGTCCAAAATCAGAAACCTTACACACCAAATTGCTGTTGATTAAAATGTTCCTAGCAGCGAGGTCTCGGTGAACATAGCCCATATCTGAGAGGTACTTCATGCCAGATGCTATCCCCCGAAGCATCCCCACCAGCTGGATGACTGTAAATTGGGCATCATGTTTCTGGGAAGTATTTCAAATGTACAGTTAAGATGTGCTGCTATTTCTTAAAGACATATCTTGGTTAAAATCTCACACACTGAATTGTAACAAGACCAAGTAGGTACATTCTAGGTCTAAGTACTCTAGCCTAACAAGATATTCGAATCTGAATGGATACAAGGCTAAAACAAAAATAGCATAAATGCTGAATTACTAAATACTTTGTAACAAGAAGAATCTTAATATTCTTTGTCTAGAACTTTCTCAGTGTTTATTTGGCTTACTAACACCTCTTAATAACTTCAAGAACAGAAAAATGAAATGGATCCTGTGATTATTTAACTTTTTTATTCATTTGATTCTTCCTTCTAGGTTCCTGTATAATTCATTAATTGCTTCAAATAAAGGTGATGTTACATATTTATTACAAATAATTAGTTCAAAATTAGTCAGAAATATTTACTAATATATAAATAGATGTTTTTCTACACAACCCTGAGTTATGGGTCACAAAATAGAAACAGGAGATAAAATTAGAGTCCTGGATTTAGAAAAAGCTTCCACTACTTGGATTAAAATAAAAACATATGGTTCATATGATAGATAAGCAAATAGATGGATAGATAGATACATACATATATAAATAGAAAAATCTAAAATTTCATATGTAGTTATATCTATGCAAACTACTTTAAAAATATATATTATTATTGTTTTAATTATCTAATATGGAAAATGTTTCTGAAATATGTTTGTGAAAATAATTGCTAATAAAATTTATAATGGACTCATGAATATTAAAATTAAGAATATCAATTTTCATTCATATAAAATTTAGAATTTTCTTCCATGATAATGAATTGTAGTATCTATCTATCTACCTATCTATCACCTATCTATCTATCTATCTATCTATCTATCTATCTATCTATCTATCTATCTATCTATCATCTATTTATCTATTTATGTATCTATCATCTACCTACCTACCTACTATCTATCTATCTATCTATCTATCTATCTATCTATCTATCTATCTATCATCTATTTATCTATTTATGTATCTATCATCTACCTACCTACCTACCTACCTACCTACCTACCTACCTATCTACCTACCTATCTATCTATATATTTCTACTTACATAGTGCTGAAAGCACCTTGAGGACAGGGTCAATATATTTTTTTATTCCTTGCAGTGATTGGTGATTGGCCATGTCTCATACTCTATAAACTTTTTGTATGTTTCTGAACATATTTGTTCTAAAATGATATATCTGAATTGAGAATACTTTGGCATTATATAGCACAAGCTTACTATCTGAGTGGATGGC
The DNA here is from genome assembly GCF_000151845.1 of Pteropus vampyrus. Lineage (NCBI taxonomy): Eukaryota > Metazoa > Chordata > Mammalia > Chiroptera > Pteropodidae > Pteropus > Pteropus vampyrus. The sequence goes on from NW_011888807.1 coordinate 3,862,788, forward strand.
ACGAGGTGAGATGGTCTTCTATCTTATAGTAGTTGAGGTTACTTTATATAAAGAAAAGAGAATCTTTCCTACATCAATGTTATGTATGTCTTACTTTAGGACTACTTTTTTTTTTTTTACTTGAACCTATGTGAGTCCTGGCACTACAAAAAAGCTGAAGACAATTGCACAAATTTGTTTTAAAAATATAAACCATTTACATTTAGATGCTTCAAGATAAAGATTCAAATTTACAGTCTTCCTCTTGCTACTTAGTCCCAGAAAATTTTAGTTTTATTTTAACCTTTGATTACCTAATTGTCTGGCAAAATATCAGAGACTGTCCCCAACATCATTTTTAGTAATTTATTCTATATTTATATATGCATGCATAGATAGAGAGAGATAAGAGATCTACGTATGTATACAAAATCTTCTACTTACACGTAAGAAACTGTCCAAGGAACCATTTTCCATGTATTCTGTAACAATCATAACTGGTTTACCTAGATATATGGTAAATAATAAATATATAATCATCAGTAGTGGTCAACAAATATGCAATAAACATATATAATACTTTGATACAGCCAATGAATTAAAAAATGTAAAAACTTTCCCTGTTTTCCCAATTTTGTAAAGTTGCAATTAAAAAGAAAAACTAGACTTTGATAGAAAATAAATCACTTTTTAAAAAATTAAAGATTGGTTTTCAGAACAAGAGCCCATAACCTATTATATCTAAATTGGCTTATTTGTCATGGCTTTTCTAGAACAAAACATATAGCCCTTTCTTCCCTTTAATTGCATCTTAGCTGATTTACAAAATCAGGTATTTCTGCCTTCAAGCCCTAGATAGAGCTGGGAAATCCACAATCATTTGTACTCTCTACAGGTATTTACCTATGTGCTAGTTGTTCTCTTGTGCTGGTTAGTCAGAAGCAGGTAAATTAAAGTCTCTACCTCAATGGATTTTATACGTGAATTATACAAACAATTAAGACTAATAATTATAACAATTTTATCTGTATTAAAATAACACATTAGAAATTATAAAATGCATGCTATGTTTAAAAGGAAAATGAAATTAAAATGGCTGTTGGCAGTAATTTGTAATAATCATTTTGGAAATACATAGCTTTAAATACCATTAAACCTTTTAACAAATATTTAGATATATTTATATAGCACTTATTATGTACAAGATGCTGGTTTAATTATTATATATATACATGAACTTATTATTATCATTTCCTTTTTATACAGGAGAAAACAGATATACAGAGGGTAATTAACTTATTCAACATTATACACTAATAAGTTATAAAGCTAAGAACTGTAAGCTTATCACAGTATTCTGTGACTTTTGGAAATTTGTACTGAGGGAAACATCTAAAATATGAAAAAAAACATTAGAAATAAAGGTGCTAAATATACAGATATATGTAGATCTACTAATAGAACAAATGTTTAACTATAGGTAATAATATAGGCAATTGTTGGGTATCAATTCTATGGATTTTTCTGAATTAAGATGACTGAATACTGTAGCACCTTAGGCAATTGTTACAATATAATGCTATGTGAACAAAGTTGAAAATATAACTACATATGTTATACTAACAACTTGAAAAATAAGTAATGCAAAAAACCAGATTTCTAAAAGAAAATGACATATAAAAAAGGATATTTTTTACATACAGGAAACACTAGTAAAATTTTTTCATGTTTAGAATAATACAACATTACATTAGTACTTGACATATAATACATCGCCTTGTCTTCACATCATTTTATGTTGTGGTAATATGCATTATTTCCGTTTTACTGTTTCCTCATATGAAAGTGTTGTGGATTAAAGAAACTTGCTGAGGTCACATGATTAGCTAGTACTCTAGCAGATATCCCAACATGGTTGCCTTTGATTTCAAAGCCTATGTCCTCTTCATACCCAGAAGATCTGAGTTAAGTCTTAACTGAGTACTGATGGAAGAGCGTGAGCAAATAATAGATTTTAAACATCCATACACGCCTAAATGTAGAGTGCACATAATTTTTCCTCATATGTTCCTTCTATAGCATGAAGGTTAGTTTGCCATTTTGATGATAGAAAATAGCTTCTTTTGATAGCTTTTTTTTCCACAAGTGTAAACTCTTAATTCATGCTGGTTGTGAATTGTGGCTTAGTATTGTGAAGGTTATACTTGCTACATTTAGTACTTAAATGTATCCCAAGCTATATGTCTTATTTTTTAAAAGGTGAGAAAAATTATTTAAATTTTATAAAATTTTTCAGATAATTTTCATATATGTAACAATTAATTGATATATCAATCTCTTTGTCTTTAAGACGTTGATTTAGCTATATATTTTGAGTAACACATTATATAT
>NW_011888807.1:3866462-3876471 GCF_000151845.1 Pteropus vampyrus
TAACAATTAATTGATATATCAACCTCTTTGTCTTTAAGACGTTGATTTAGCTATATATTTTGAGTAACACATTATATATATCTAGTTAATCTGGTACTGTCTGAAAAATCACTTTAGCCAAAACCTTAAGCCTCCAGAACTTGCTTCTTCAAAATTCTAATTAAGCTATGACTTGACAGTATTAAGGAGGAAAGGGAAGCTTCAACATTTATCCTGAACTGGTAAATTTCATGCCTAAATACTGGTCCCAGAGACCTGATCTGTAAAGAAATGAATAGATGAATAAATGAATTAATCAAATCCTGAATATGCATGTTCTCCATAAATCACTATCAATTTCTATGTTCCTTCCCTAAATACAATTCTAGGAAGAATAATATCTAACAAAATTCAGTGCATATCTTGAATGTAGTCACAGATATTCTGTCTCATATAGCCAACTCTCAGTTACAGTGGCCAGTTATCGTGTTTGTATACAGTACTACCCAGACCTTTGCTTATCACTCTTTCCTTCTGGCTCCCAGCCTTATGACCATTTCGTTTCTTGTTAGCATGTCTAGCAGAATGTTTAGCAAGGGAAGTAAAAGTAGCTGAAAAATCAAACCAGTCAATTAAGTCAAAGCCCCATGACCATTCAGAAATCAGATCAGGCTGCATTTAGCTCTATAATTTAGGTATTTATAAACACATCAGTTAAAATGGGCAAGTCTGAAAATGTGCTTTATATTAAGTTTGAAGATTTAGCAAACCTAAATGTACAGACAAAGAGTAAATAGAATCAAAAATATTCTACCATAGAAAGCAATATCTTCACTTAGTTTCCCTTGTGATTTTGATTATGATAAATAGGGTTAAAGGAAAAGAGACGGCAATGGTAGTGAGAACTAGTTCTAACATGCATTCACGTAGTTGAAAATCATTTATAAAATGGCAGCATATTATGCAACGGATTTCTATTTCTGCATATTATGCAATGGATTTCTATTTGAGTTTGCATGTTTTTTCATACGTATTTTGACTTTGAAGTGACATTGTTATCAAGAGCCCATACTATTTACTGCCTCAGAATCCTAAAATACATCTGAGTATACATACTAAACTCAATGAAATTATTGCTAAATGACCGACTGAAATGAAATTTCATCAAAAATGAGCAAATCAAAATTTGCAATGGAATTTTGCATTGGTTCTTAAATTTATTTGTGAGTATAGATAAAATCATATTTTTCATAACTAAAGGGTTTAGGAAAACATATTAGTCTGTTACAATTTACTAATTTCCCCAACTATCCCAGTGGCTCAGAGATATTACTAACCACTGAACCACTGTTTGATGACAGAAAAAATGTGATTCAAAATATGTAAGATCCAGGTTTAGCACTGTTTCACCACAACCTTCTTAATCACATTTTCTATAAAAAGAAGAGTAGGATAATGTGATAAATATATAGTCATACATAAAAATTTTTATTGCAATGATCAAATAAGTGTTACTTTAGATTAAAATATTTTCATGCAAACATAAAAATATTTATCAATTATTAAATAATACAAGTTATTGAAATTTAATTCCTTTCTAAAGGAAATACTATTAACACCTATTAACATTAATTGTGTTTTACATACTCCATGTCTTATTTTTAAGGGTCTTAATCACATTCTAATACATAAATGTGATTTATAAAATCAAAATATTTGACATTAGCAGCCCACATTCATTTTTAGTATCCTTTAACCAAAATCAAGGTGTAAACAAAAAAGCATATGCAGGAGAAAGAAAATTGAAGAAAGCTGACAAAATACGCCTATTTCCAGGAAAGAAGACTTGAATTACCTTTGATTAGAAAGAAAAAGTTTTGGTTTAAATTTTTATATTCTATACCAAACTGACTGATAGAAATATTATAATGCACTGAATTAGGAGTATATTTCTGCAGCTTTCCATTTAAATTATATGAAAATGCAGGACAATCTTTTCCAAATTTCATTTTAATCAACATTATTCATATTAAGAATGACCCCTGTGCTATCCTCTGCTCTATAAATTAATGAGTTAATGAGGGCAGGAGTTTTCTTTATTTTGTCTATGGTTTTGAATCCAGCATCTAGCAGAGTGCCATTTACAATTGATCATATCATATCTATCACTTCAGGCTATTTAAAGATAATCTGTCCTTTCAAAATCAGGCTAAAAAACACTTTCTCCAAGTCTTTCTTAACAAACCATACTCAACTTTAACATATTAAATGCTTTACACTCAGCAGATTTAAAAATTTTTAAATTTATTTTTAATTTGAAATAAAATTTAATATCTTTAAAGACAGGAAGAATATTTTCTACTCTCCCTTATTCCATCCAGAGAAGATTTGTATAATAAGTGCAAAATATAGAAATCTGAATATGCTCATTTTGATTCTACAGCTTAGTTTTTTTCTTTTCAAGCTTTCTACCTTGTACATATTTTCTTGTCTAACTGCAAAAATTAATATGTTAGGTATAACAATGAATTATAGCAGTCTTCTTGTTTCTAATTTAAAAGAAATGCTTTTAATGTTTCATTATTGACTATGATGTTTGTAGGTTTGTTTTGTTTTTGAGGTCTTACATAGAGTTATCAGGCGTACATATTTTCTATGTATGATTACTAAGAAAAAAATTTAAATTTAAATGGTTATTTTTTATATTTATTGATATTAACTTTTTTTCCCTGTCTATTAATGTTGCGAATTTCTTGAATGTTAAATATCAAACCGACTTTGCATTCTTGGAATAAACTAAACTAGGGCAAGATATAGTATCTTTTTTAATACATTGATAGTCATGTTTTCATAATTATTCAAGTGTTATTGAATTTTTGTCATGTGTTGCACTGACCTGTTATTTTCCTTTCTGATAATATTGTTTGAGCTGTTATCAAGATATCACTAGCCTCATGAATTTGTAGTGTTTATTTTTCTCCCTTTCTACAACAGTTTGTGTAAGACTAGAATTATTCAGACAGTTAATAAATAACTATATAATCATATTTCTTCTTCTTTTAGGAGAGTTATTGTATATTTAAACTAGCAATTTTTAAAAGGCAGTCTTTGGGCACATGCAAGTCATGCTCTAACAAATTTTGTAAGTTGAATTTAATCTTTTAAAACTATCAAAGACTCATCCTATATAAATTATTGGGAAAAATATACAACACATTCTTTTTTAATTCAAATGCGACCAATTCATTTAAGAGACATAGTGAATAATGTTGAAGAAATAAGGAAAGTTCTTTAGGCATGTAAAGATAACATTCCTTGTCTTATTTTTTTCTCCAATATATTGAGTAGAGATTTTCTTAGTTTTGTTGATGTGGGCACTTATATATTCTCAACTCATTTATCAAATTACAGTCATGAATGCATGATAACTTATGTCATCAGTTTCCAAAATGGATTATTCTAACAAATTGTTTCTGTAAATTATTAATAAAATAAGTATAACTAAATATTATCTATTGAGAATATGACATGGAGTACAGTACCCTTGAGACAAGTGCAGAAGAAAACTTTCAGAGAGAAGCAAACAGAAAATAGTAAGAATTTGGCATTGTCACTAAAGAATGACATCTTATTCTAGCAATATTTCCTTATCATATGTGGAGGAGATAGAAAGGTAAAAACAAATGACTAAGTTTTTGTGTAAAGTGGATGCTCACGCCAACATAGAAATGTTTTAATTATGAGAAATCATCTTTATGTTCTGCTTATTGCATTCCTCAATAATACCAGTTTACAGTTAGGTTACATTATTATTACTATTTTTTAATTTTCAGTAAATGATCCTTTCTTAAAAAACAACAAAAAACACATCAATTTCATTGAATATAATTCCTTTTATTTCAGTAGGTGAAAAGTGGCCAATGGAGGTCTTAGAGTCTGAATATCATTTGACTAATGGTGTGATGGCAGAAATACAAACATTTGTTTTAAAAAAGTTCCATCTTTTTGAACTTAAAGTAAAATTGATAACACATGTTAGTGCCAAGTTCTGAGCGAAGACTGTGTCCCCAGCTTTCTGCTATTTTGAAGATCAGAGACTCTCTCACCTTCTCTTGTTTAAGACCATCAAGCTCAAAATGTACCATTAAAATTGTTTATGGCTCGATTCAAATAAATGAAAGTATAATGATTGAATAAAGAGTTTTCTCTGAGTTGAAAATGATACATTATAATAGACTGAGAACTTCAAAGCACATCATTAATAGCAATAATAAAAAGAATTATCTTGGAGCAAGAAAAGGAATCATTTTCAAGCATATTTTTCTATACTCCTAAGATTAACATAAAATCTCAAACTCACCAGAAGTGATAATTTAGGTATTCATAGCTCTATTCTACTTAATAATATATTTCAATGTAATCTTATTTGATCTTTAAAGTATCTGGAAATAGTAAAGTAGAACTGCTAATTTCATGTTACAAGTGAAAAAAGCGAGTCTCTGTGAGTGGTTTGATTTGCCAGAGATCTCACAACCAGTAGGGTTGAGTCAGAACTTAAACTCTTACCCCTTGATTCTTCATCCAGACACAGATAGGCTTGCTTTTCTTCTCTAAATACAATTTTGTTCATTAAATTATAAGCTCTGCATTACTCTAGGTGTGTGTGTGTGTGTGTGTGTGTGTGTGTGTGTTTGAACTTTGCAGATAGATTATTTTAGCCATTATATAGTCTCAGGAAACAAAGAAAAATAATAAGAGTGGATTGAATAATTTCTTCTGGTGATAAAATTATTTTCTTTATAAGTTAACTGCAATATATTGACCTTATTCTAGGACATTTCTATTTTTTTTCAGATGTTACAGGGTGCCAGACTTAGAACTTTTAAATATGCCACTAAAGGAGCTCAAAATCTAATTCTAAGTCTGCTGCTCTATTATGTCTGCACTATATGAGATGACTGGGATTTATATAGTCAGATTTGGCAGCTTCTTACATGCTTATTTGACCAGGGAGATATATCAAATTTAGAACTTTCACCCTAAGAATAAGACAGTTTAATTCATATTGGAATGTTATAGAATCAGACTCAAATAAGACATTTAATGTATCTGAAATTTTAAAAGTCATTTTTTTTCCCTTAATGCATTTCTCCCCCCTGCATTTTGGCCGTGAGGATTGTTTTATGGATTTCTTTGTCAAGTAACAGTAATTCATATTTGACCAATTCATTTTTATATCTAAAAAAACTGTCACAATAATTATAGTTTAATGTTGTTTATCATTCAGTAAATGAATTTATAGAAAATAGCTAGCAAAATATAAGTTGCTTTCAATAATTCATAATACCAGAACCAAAAAAAATCAACTCACATTTGATAATATGAGAAATTAATAAGCTTAAATTTATTTATTTATTTTAAAAATTTAAACTTAATGTTTACTTTTATAGTTACTTTTATCTTATTTTCTGCCCATGCTAAATGTAACCATTTCCTTCATCACTCTCTGAGTACTGCAAGCAGTTACCAATTGTACTTAGTTGAAATGTGCATTCAATTAAATGAACCAACACTAAAGAAAGAAGTATTGGTAGAAGACACTGTCTCTCTATTCATTCATTCTTTTATTCATTCATTTATTTAACAAATCAATCAATTTTTTATTCCTTAATATTGTTAAATTAAGTACCTACTATGATTCAGGTTCTGTTTGATTACTGGATATCAAATAACATGGATTTGCTCTCTATGAAAGTTTACATTTTCTTTTAAATATTAAAAATTATTAATTATCTACAGGAAGTTTTAAAACTTGAGGGTTGCCCTGCTATAATCAACTAATTAAGGACGATAAAGAAGTCAAGAAATAAAAAATAAGTAAAATATGATGAAAAAAGTAGAAACTCATTATTGTCTAGAATTAGTGATAAAGTTGAAACCATCAGACCAAGTCCCCAGTGCCACAACTAGCACTCTCAGTCAGACAAGCTATTTGCTCTTTATTTTGTTTGCTCAAATGTAAAATGGAATTATATCTAATTCACAGGATAGTGGTAAGAATAAAATAATGTTTGCAGTACAATGTTGAGCACATAATAGTCAACTCAAAAAAAGAAGCTTGTGAAAATTGAAAGTTAAAAAAAAATAGTTACGAAAATACAAATGAGTTTTCTCTCCCAGTGGGACTCAAGATATGAAAGACAAGCATCCTTGGTAAGGATGCTATGGTGGAGAATAAATGGCAAATTGACTATTAAAACACCACCAAGACATGATTCTACTCCATGGATATTAAGCAGTATGGTCTTGCCCTAAAGGAACAAAGTATTCAAAAATTCTCTAATCCTTACCACTACTAATAGTGTTTTTATAATTAATTTTTAAAAACTTAAAAAAAGCTTTTGTCAGAAAATATTTCAGTGCTACAAGTATGGCCTAATTTTTAGTAGTACAGAGGGAAAAAACGCTTCTTACATTACTTAATATGGGTTTACGGTTTATGCATAAATTCTTCTGCATTGTTAAGATCTTAATCTCATTTATTATATAAGAAAACTCTAGAGGATACCAAAGTATATTTCGATTATACATGCTCTTGTGAAGAAGGAATTGCCTTTTTGGTCATACTAAAATGAGAATAGGTATTAGTACCATTAGGAAAGTGCTTCATGTAATGTTAAAGAAAAATATCATTGTGAAAAATATAATGTGTAATGTCTACTGGTAGCCATACAATATGTAAATGTTGTGCCAATGAAGTATCCCATAAAGGATGTCAAATTCCCTGTCATATGTCATCTTTCACTCTAAGGAGTTTGCTGCCAATATAGCTTATTCTTCAATTTTTGTTTCAAAATCTTGCGGAAAAAAAAATCTCACAGCATTCTCAAGAGATTTTCATTGGGATTGAAGCCAAAAATCATATAGTTGCCTCACCGGATCCCTTTTGAGTCTGGCTGGAGAAATCATCATGGAAATAAGTTTAGATCTCTATCACAGGCTGTGAGCCAGAGCTTCCCCAAACCAGACAAGAATCCATATGGGACTGTAGATCAAAATTATTTGAAATCCTCAGAGAACTGAGAAAATGCCTTGAGTCTAATATGATCTCAATCATTATAGCTCAGAAGCATTCCCCAAACTCCCATAATTTTTCTAAAGCCAGTGGGGTAAAGATTTGGAAACTTAAATGAAACTGGTGAACAATAAAAGAAAAGCTAGCTAGCTGGGAGATCCTGGCAATTTCTGAATTATCTGAATTATCATTTTACCTTGCTACACTACATAACAAAAAATTCGCTTTTTAACCATATTTTAATGAGCATGTATTAATATAGTCAAATGTTTAGCTCCTAAAGACTTAAAGCTTTTTAAGATCTAGAATAGAACTATCAGTATAATACTAATTAAATATCTGTCCTCTTGTCAAAGAAAGACATGTTAATCTTAAACTGTTTTTTTTATTATGAATGATAGATACTCATGAAAAAAAGACTAAACTTGTTAAATGATTGAGTTTAGGTTTAAATAAACTCTGCTCAACATACATAAAAGTTGGTCTTATTATTTGACTTACTTTTAGTGACAACTCCCTCCAATCGAATGATATTGGGATGGTCAAATTGTCCCATAATGCTTGCTTCTCCCAGGAAATCTCTCCTTTGCTTTTCAGTATAGCCTACTTTCAGTGTCTTGATGGCTACTGAAATCTCTTTTTTGGATGGAAGCTTTAAGCGACCACTGCACACCTCCCCAAATTCACCTGTTAGAATGCAGAAGAACAAAACAATAGTAAAAGGTAAGAAATTATATGATGAAAAATCAGCAGTAGAGAGCAATTATTTCCTCTTAATATTTATGCTTTTGACCTGGAAGATGTACATTGTAGACCTCCAAATTATTTGGGAAGATAGTAATCTGAGACTCCCTAAGAAGCCTGAGGACATCTACAGCTTAGTAGTAAATGGGCCATGTGAGAAGCCTCATATATTTTTAAGTATCACACTATGAATAATGCAAAATGAAAGAACAAGAGAAATGTTGAAAGCTATATCTATTAGACTTTTCACTCCTTATTTGTATAGCTACCGTTTCCTCAGGTAATCAACAGACCAGCAGGAATATTATGGGTTGAGCATTAGATTAAATTTCACGTATTTCTAACTATTCCATTTTTATTAAAAAGGCCAATTTAATTATATACTCAGATCCTCTGAAAATGAAAATCAAAGCATCTGCTATCAATTCATTTTATTGGAGTATTGGTGTATTGTGTTATCGATACACTAGTTGTAAAGTTCTCTGGGCTTCTGGAAGGAGAACAATAACATAACAGTATCAAATAAAAGCACATTTTTTACCTATTGAATTACCGTCGAAATATTTTCTTAGATTCAATGTCTTCAATAAAAAGTTGTCTTAAATGAACAATTAATCAAAAATTTGTTGAATATAAAATGTTGCTGATTTTTAAACAGTCTAATTCGATTTTTAAAAAATTGCCTGGAACTAGTTTAAGGACTATCTTCATATATATTGTTATTGAGAAGATTTGCTTTTTCATTAAATTTTGACCTTCCTGAGAGCAGAGACCCTTACATGCTTATTTGACCAGGGAGATATATCAAATTTAGAACTTTCACCCTAAGAATAAGACAGTTTAATTCATATTGGAATGTTATAGAATCAGACTCAAATAAGACATTTAACGTATCTGAAATTTTAAAAGTCATTTTTTTTCCCTTAATGCATTTCTCCCCCCTGCATTTTGGCCGTGAGGATTGTTTCATGGATTTCTTTGCCAAGTAACAGTAATTCATATTTGACCATTTCATTTTTATATCTAAAAAAACTGTCACAATAATTATAGTTTAATATTGTTTATCATTCAGTAAATGAATTTATAGAAAATAGCTAGCAAAATATAAGTTACTTTCAATAATTCATAATACCAGAACCAAAAAAAATCAACTCACATTTGATAATATGAGAAATTAATAAGCTTAAATTTATTTATTTATTTTAAAAATTTAAACTTAATGTTTACTTTTATAGTTACTTTTATCTTATTTTCTGCCCATGCTAAATGTAACCATTTCCTTCATCACTCTCTGAGTACTGCAAGCAGTTACCAATTGTACTTAGTTGAAATGTGCATTCAATTAAATGAACCAACACTAAAGAAAGAAATATTGGTAGAAGACACTGTCTCTCTATTCATTCATTCTTTTATTCATTCATTTATTTAACAAATCAATCAATTTTTTATTCCTTAATATTGTTAAATTAAGTACCTACTATGATTCAGGTTCTGTTTGATTACTGGATATCAAATAACATGGATTTGCTCTCTATGAAAGTTTACATTTTCTTTTAAATATTAAAAATTATTAATTATCTACAGGAAGTTTTAAAACTTGAGGGTTGCCCTGCTATAATCAACTAATTAAGGACGATAAAGAAGTCAAGAAATAAAAAATAAGTAAAATATGATGAAAAAAGTAGAAACTCATTATTGTCTAGAATTAGTGATAAAGTTGAAACCATCAGACCAAGTCCCCAGTGCCACAACTAGCACTCTCAGTCAGACAAGCTATTTGCTCTTTATTTTGTTTGCTCAAATGTAAAATGGAATTATATCTAATTCACAGGATAGTGGTAAGAATAAAATAATGTTTGCAGTACAATGTTGAGCACATAATAGTCAACTCAAAAAAAGAAGCTTGTGAAAATTGAAAGTTAAAAAAAAATAGTTACGAAAATACAAATGAGTTTTCTCTCCCAGTGGGACTCAAGATATGAAAGACAAGCATCCTTGGTAAGGATGCTATGGTGGAGAATAAATGGCAAATTGACTATTAAAACACCACCAAGACATGATTCTACTCCATGGATATTAAGCAGTATGGTCTTGCCCTAAAGGAACAAAGTATTCAAAAATTCTCTAATCCTTACCACTACTAATAGTGTTTTTATAATTAATTTTTAAAAACTTAAAAAAAGCTTTTGTCAGAAAATATTTCAGTGCTAC
>NW_011888807.1:3876771-3879658 GCF_000151845.1 Pteropus vampyrus
TTAAAAAGGCCAATTTAATTATATACTCAGATCCTCTGAAAATGAAAATCAAAGCATCTGCTATCAATTCATTTTATTGGAGTATTGGTGTATTGCGTTATCGATACACTAGTTGTAAAGTTCTCTGGGCTTCTGGAAGGAGAACAATAACATAACAGTATCAAATAAAAGCACATTTTTTACCTATTGAATTACCGTCGAAATATTTTCTTAGATTCAATGTCTTCAATAAAAAGTTGTCTTAAATGAACAATTAATCAAAAATTTGTTGAATATAAAATGTTGCTGATTTTTAAACAGTCTAATTCGATTTTTAAAAAATTGCCTGGAACTAGTTTAAGGACTATCTTCATATATATTGTTATTGAGAAGATTTCCTTTTTCATTAAATTTTGACCTTCCTGAGAGCAGAGACCCTTTATATTTATTTCTCCGAACTCATTGCTGCTATAGTGATAGTCATAAAGTAGTGCCATCCATATAATGCCCCTTGTTTATTGAAGAAATCCTAACATTGTGTGGATTATTAGATTGGTTTTGTACAAGATTAAAATTTTTTCTAATATCAAATGGAAAGTTTTTCGGAAAAGAATTAATTGCATGATCCATTTTTAGGCTTTTTGTGGAATGGAGTAACATTCTTGGTCCAACCTCACTGTGAATTTTTGTAAAAGATTCATGCCTCGTAAATCAGCCAGACAGAAGGTATAAAAAAGTGAGTTTCTTCTTTGTCCAAGTAGTTTGACCCACAGAAGCAGCAGGTTGTCCTAAAAATTTAGCAACTACATCACTACAAAGGACTTGTTTCTCTCCAGGAAACTCTAAACTCCCCATTTCTTAGTAATCCAGTCTCGCCACTATTTTCAAAACAATGATTTATGCTGCAATTTGTCAGAATCATTTAAGGTCCGAAAGCAGTTATTTAATAAACACTCATCAACTGACAACAGTATGACAGATACTATGAAAAAACACAGAGATATAATGGTAAATAAGGTGGAGAAAGTGTAGAGAAGACCACAGTATCTCAGCTAGAGTGTTCCTTAGGATTATAGGAAGGATTAGGGGCAAAACTTGAGAACGTTCATTGATCTTTTTTTAATACAGGATTATCGAAACATTACCAGAGAGCTCCAGTTTATTTCGTGTAAACATTAATTTTGGACAAACTATAAGGAGGCATCCATAATAAATTTTCATTTTCTGAAAGTTCTGCACTATCATGAAGCAATATGGGGTAATAGGTTGTGTTTTAAATTTGGATGTCATCTGGCTAACAGACACATGAAAAGATACTCGATATCACTCATCATTATGGAAATGCAAAACAAAATCAAAATGAGATACTACCTCACACCAGTCAGAACAGCTATTATCAAAAAGTCAACAAATAACATGTGTTTGTGAGAATGTGGAAAAAAGGAAACCCTTGTGTACTGTGGATGGGACTGCAAACTGGTGCAGCTCCTATAGAAAACAGTAAGGAGATTCCTCAAAAAACTAAAAATAGATATACCATAAGACCCAACAATTCCTCTCCTGGGTATTTATCCAAAGAAAGTGAAAACACTAATTCTAAAAGATATATTCAACTCTATGTGTACTGCAGCATTATTTACAGCCAAGATATGGAAGCAATGTAAGTGTCCATCAATAGATGAATGGATAAAGATGTGGCATACATACATCCGCACACATGTGTGTGCACACACATGCACACACACATATACGCAATGAAATATTACACAGCCAAAAAGAAGAATGAAATCTTGCCATTTGCTACAACAATGGATTGATCTATATGGTATTATAGTAAGTGAAATAAGTCAGGCAAAGAAAGACAAATAGTGTATGGTGTCAGTTATATGTGAAATCTAAAATAAAATAAACAAAACAAAACAAAAACAGACATAGAAACGAAGACTAAAAGGGATGTTTACCAGAAAGGAGGGGCTGAGAGGATAGGTGAAAGTGGAAGGGAAATATAGTCTATATATTGGGATAAGTTTACCTGGTCACAGATGATTACTAGAATTAATGGGGTGATCACATTGTAAGTTATAAAAATGTCGAATCACTATATTGTACATCTAAAACTAATATAATCAATATAAGATTGCATACCAACTATACTTAAAAAATAAATTAAAAGAATAAAATGCATTGGCAGAAAAAAAATTGGATATCAGAGCACGAATTCTGGAACTGAACTGTATAGGGTCTAATTCTGCCATTGTTACTTTTTAGCTCTATAATTTTATGTGAGTGTCTTAACCTCTCTGTCGTTTGTTTTTTTTTATCTAAAACATAGGAACACAGATTGTGTCTATCTTATAAGGTTTTTGTGCTGTTAAAGAAATTAATATATGTACAGCACTTAGAAGAGTGCCAAACACATAATAAGTGCCATCTAAGTATTTGCCACTATTTTCCTCTCTTCAAACCCATGTTAAGAAGAATAAATTATCTATTTACCCCTCAAAAGTTAGAGTAAATTGAAGAATAAACATAAAAATACTTTTTAAAATGCCAAATGCTATATTAATGTAAGAAAAGATGGTCATGATGATGAAGACAAGGTTAATGTCATATTGGACAAATATTCCTAGAAAAGAGCAGATAGATGAATAACATCTGTCAATAACATCTGTATATACAAGCTTTTATCTCCCTTGCTAGGGAGATAAAGGGAAACGTTTGAATTTCATGTGGGCCAATTAAAGTTCTTTCTTTGTTCTCAGTGGGATATATGGACATAAGTGTGTGTATACATATATATGTATACACCTCCAAAATTCAGAAAATGATGTTTCAGTAATGCTAATTTCTAAAAATCACAACATTTAGAAATGTGATTATTTCATCAAATACTAGAAATGGTCACCAA
>NW_011888807.1:3880803-3898452 GCF_000151845.1 Pteropus vampyrus
ATGATATTGAAATCTTCTAGGAGAAGCATAACCTATTTTGAAGATACACTTATTTGCAAACAAAATAGGCACAGTCTTAATTCCCTTAATGTGACAAATGAGAATATTGGCAGCAAAACCCTGAAAACAGGGGCATATATCTAATTTTTTATAATATATTTGGAGATAGAAAGGGAAAAGATGATCTGTTCTTTAATGAGCACCAGTGAATATTGACTGATTCAGTATCAGTACTCCTCTTTACCTAATTTATCCAATACTATTGTTAATGAGTGTGCTTTGTCTTACACCGCTGTGTTCTAGACATCTAGCTTTGTCAATAACATCTTTATATACAAGCTTTTATTACTGCAGAAGATTCCAAATTTCAAGGTCCCAATGTGTCGGTCTGACCTTCTGGACATTGGCTGAGTGGATTTTTCCTCCTGTCATCAGATTCTCCAGTTGACTGTGCAAAGTCCTTGTTCTGCTACTGTGGCTTCCATGTTGGAGAACAGTGCACTCTTGTGGGGTAACGTTAATAAAATGACAAATACCCTCTGCACCATGGAGCAGTTCACAGAGCAGAACTATACAAATGAAAGTGAGTAATCAATATATATCTGTTTTAACTGGATGTACAGTGAATGTATTTATCCTTAAGTCTTAGATTGTGGAAAAAAAGAAGTCTTGGTTTCTTTTATGAATCAATAATTTAATAATTTAATATTACTTACACATGTAAGCCTTAAGAGGATACAATATTAAGAGAAAGAGTTTTAGTAACTTATTTCATTTAGATAACATGAAATACTCAAATGGTCCTACTAGAATAGTAAATACTGTTTAAGTTCTAAACAGAAAATTATATGCACATTTGTATAAAGAAGCATCAATCATAAATATAGTACTTGCAGAAATTTGATCTGATATGTTATGCATAATTCAATAAGCTGATTTCTCAGTCTTTCACTGTATTTCCCACATCAACATTATTAGTTTGTGTTTGTAGAGCAATATTAAAGAGTGAAATGATGGTGTAAAACTGTTATTGTACAGTATTGTTTATTTTTACTTTTGAGTATTAGCTTCATTCAAATGCACACTTCTTGTACTGTACATGTCCATGTTTTTGTGTAAGGGTATAAAATACTATTATTTTATAAATTTCTATAATTTGTATCAGGAATATGCAACAGCTATTAATAATCGCTCCATAGTGATTAATGAATTTATAACAGATCAAATTAATGATTAGAATGAAGAGATGTCTATATAAAAATAAGCTTCAACAGATAAATTGACTACAAAGTTACAGGCAAGTAATAAAATGGATCACTTCACATTATTTAACTATCCACTCAAAATATTTGTCATGAAATTTGTTTAAAATTTGTCATTTATGATTTTATTTTATGTTGTCTATTTTTTAAATTCCAAAGAACTTTCTAAAATTACCTTTCTTTTCTACAAATCCAAAATTTCACTTAGTGAGCTTATCTAAAGTAAGATACACTTTTATCCTGTAACCCCTATTTAGCCAGATAGTCTTTGTGACACATGATCAGCGTAGGGAAGAATGAGCTGTTGCTGCCGCCGCCTCTGAAATTCAATAAATAAAAAGCTGGCCATGATCTGTGAGTCTGTAGGTCTGGCATCTTTGAAATCATTACATTCCATTAATATCCCATCTATTTATTGCCTACCTTTGATCATGAAATCAGAAAATTGCTTTTTCATAGCAATATACTTAGGCCTGAAAACTTGAGCAATCTCAGGTTTCTTATTTGTAGCTGTAAACTTGTAACTAACAATACTAGATTGACAGTGGGGTTATTGTGGTGGTTACCTGCTCCAACAACTTTGTCAATGGATATGTTGGTGGCGTCCAATTCCTTAGCAAACTCATGAACTGCTTGGGTAGGGTCTTCATATGTGTGGGGGTCAACGTAAGTCCTGAGACCTGGAAGTTTTACTGTTTAAAGGGAAGGAAGAAAAGGTATTATTGCAGCTAGACTTATAAAACTTTTATTGAGCAAGTTTCATGATAACATTATTGGTTAAAAATAATCCCCACTATGATAAAGGACACCAATTTTTAGTTTATTCTAAGGTATCACAGAAATTGGCAGTTAGGACTAAGTGTTGACCAAGTTCTAAAAAGAAGTCCCCCATAATGAAACATAAAGTGAAACCACAATGAGCTTTCTCTGCAAAAACATTAGAAAATGGACATTCTTTTTCTTAAGGAGGATCTTAAAGATAAAAAGATGGCTCAGAATTGTGCAGGCCCAGTAATTTATTACCATTAGCACTTGTGAGTGCATACCATTACCCTATTGCACATTTACAATTTCATAAATGGTAACCAAATATCTATTACAATGCCACATCTGACAATAAATCAAAGTTTGTGATACACTTTTTTATAAGATGAGATAGCTGCTGTAATTACAGATAAATTAATTAAAGGATAGAAAATGGCATGTCTTCTGATACTTATGCTTTTACTAACATTCACAATCAAAATTCCACTCTACAATTATAGATCTACTTTAAGTTGTAAATTTACACATATATAATATGGGTATCATATGTATATATTAATATAGCATCAATTAACTAAAATCTTACTGTGTAGCTTTTCAACAGGTTAAAGGCAATATAATTATTCTCTATAAGTTTGATAATGATGCTAAAGAGCTAAATTCCAAAGATAAATTATGTTATAGTTTATTAAATATAAACCTTTATAATTTATTTAATTATTCTGAACAGGAAAATTTTTCATGATTTCTGTAATCAAAATAGCAAAGACAAAAGATATAGGAGAATCATTCTGAATCTGATTCAATATGAGTGAGATTCCTATCATTTGAAATAACATTTCATATTAGAAACAATTTGGAATGTTCAATAAACTTTCTTGTGAAAAAAGTAATATTTTAAAAAGTGACCTAATATCTATTAAAGTACATGAACATGCTCTAACATTAAAGGAAAATGTAATTTAACTCCTATAGTGTATGTACTGATATTTTTGGTTTTCTTTTTAATTTTGGTAATACTGGTTAAAAATATTGGTAACATTATTTTATCAAAGAACATAGATGTTTAAAGGTGATATATTTTGTTCATTTATCACACTAGAATATTGAATAATTTTTTTATCCTAAAAATAATAAATAAAATAAGACTTTATTTTTCCAATATTATTTTATAATGGAAGAATCTTTTTGGCAAAATTGAAACTGAACATTTTATGATGAGCCAAAGATTTCTTTGAGTCAGTTTTGTACTTTTGGGAAATAGTTGTAGAAACTGTGATGACAGCAATTGTTCTGAGAGAATTCAGTACAATGGACATTAGGCCAATGAGTCCAGGATTTCAGAGTCTGGGCTACAAAATGATCAGTTTGTGGACATACGGTACAACTTCGTGAATGCCATGGTGATACCACATAATAATTTTATGTCAATAATTTATAGACATAAAATAATTTTTATGTCAATAATTTATTGACATAAAATAATTTTTATGTCTATATTTGTTTACTCAAAGCTTCTATAGAGGCTTTGAGTAAACAAATATAGACATAAAAATAAATAGATTATTAAAAAATATTGGCCAAGAGAGATGGGAAGTAAAAACTCTTATTTTCCTCGGCTGCTTCTTCAGATAATTTTGAGACAGCAGAATAGAAATGGGAAGGTGAAGGAGCGAATGGAGAACATTGGAGAAAAAAGGCTGACACTACTACTTCTGCCCGGTGTTGATACGGATACTGCAAAAGAATAGCTACACTATTTTGAGGAAGAATGTAGATATTTGAGAAGACACCAATAGCTAGGGAGTAAATAGCCACAGAAATAAGGAAACTGCAAGCCCTTTGCCCTTGCTGTAGGCAAACTATGTGTGGACTAGTTTTTGAAGGGAGAACTCTACTTTTGAAGTTTTTTCTATTTTGAATAGTTTAACAAAAAGAATTAGCTATTAGACATCACAGAAAAGAAAGTTCTTTAAAACTTGCTATTGAAGTGCCTAGGGTGAGTGCTTGTTATGTAGTTAGTTCCCCCAAAATGTCATTATTAATATTTTTATGTAAGAACATTTATTCACAATTATTAATATCATTGAGGTTTCCTGGAGACAGAAATTGGACTCAGAAATGACCATTTCTTTTGAGCTCACAGATAGGTTGCATGCTTCTGCCACCATTATAAACATTATTCCTACCTATAAAAACATATGGCAGAGTCTCTCTTTAGTAAAGTGGTCTACTATATAATTTATTACTACACTAAAACTACTTCTAGCATTATCAGTACTAAAACATTTTAGCCTTAAAACAAGCAAACTGATTAAGGAAACCTATCATACTTTCAAATTATCATATGAAGAAAAACTTTGGAGTAAGGAAAACAATAAAAGTAGCCATAGACATACTAAAAGATCTTATGAAATAAAGTCTTGTCAGAATCTTTTTGTTTAGTCGATTTGGTTACATTTTAATGAAGACTCGCCTCATATGGAGTCTATGATTTGTGATCAACCAGTTTTGCTTTGTTTCTGGTAATAGTAAGGTAAGGAAATGATAGCATAAGAAGAAAATCTAGCATTTCTTTCTAAGAAAAACAAAACACTTTAAAAAATTAGGTAAAAACGAAAAAAAATTTTTTAGTAAGCAATTACAAATGTCTTACCTTGATGAACTTAAGGAAATCAATTTGTGAGAAATTTGATGACATCAGAATTTACAAAGAAGATTATAAAATGAGTTACCAGCAACAATGTCTCAAATATTTGAAATAAGCACTGGCTTTAAAAAGCCTTGCAATTGTGCTTTAGAGTTACCTTTCAGTACCTGCCAGCCATAGAGAGAGGTGTGTTACTAAATAATCTGAAAATAAAATAATGAGTTCCAAATACAGTCAGTCGAATTCATTATGATCAATTAAAACCAAGTAAATAGCTTTTCTGTCTACATGACATTTAGGGAAACAATACAAATAGAAACACACACACACATTCCCAAGTAAAACGGCCTGTTCACTGTGGGGGCTTTGGCTCCTGAATTTTAACTGCTGACCCCAGAGATTCAAGAAACCAGGTGATTCAGGATGCAAGGCACATAATCCCCTCACACCAATAATTAAAGGCAACATACAGAGTAACTGGGCTGTGTCAAGAAAACCAGGTAATAAACACATGCACACGTGTTAAGCTGCACTACTTTACAGCTCATTCTGTGCAAACACAATAATTTACATTTCCATTTTACCAGCATGAGTTGCCCTAAGGATAGCAAAAAAGTAAAAAGGCCCAGCTAGAGAGGGCAATGGGACAAGATCTTAGGAGGTGAAACACATTTCTTTCCTTTTGAAGCGATATTATGAGATTTGTAACAAGGCTGGAGGGAATAGCTCATAGCTAGAGCTTTTTAAAGTAATACCAAATAAATGGTCTAAAATAAACCAGCTGTAGCATTAAGGCACAAATAGTTTATGACACACATATAAGTTACTTTATGCCCTTCCAGCTAGGATAAAATACATTTCTTTTCTGTTTGTCTATCATAAGAATATTGTACATTTGAAGAGAATTAGTTTCAACAAACTTTACCATAAAAACCTAGAGCTAAAAAGAGATCAGAGTACCAGAGATACCTGCATAAAATTGGCACACAGAAATTTATCAATGCTTCAAATTCTTGAGAATGACAGTTCCCATATAAGGAACCAAATCAGTATGGTCTTGCTCTAAAGATAATATTTACGTTGATTGGCCAACTCAAATTATGAGCAACTTAATCCAAAAGAATGTAACTGGTCTCACTAATTTATACATGGCAATCTTAAGTATTTTGTGGCACCATGAAAAACAGCTAGACAAATATGCTGTAATTTCTTCAAGTACTCTTTTAAGGCTTTTGAGTTGGTCACCTAACTAATTTGAAATGATGAAATGTTGACATTAGGAAGATAGTAAGTACTTTGGCTTTTTTGGTGAATTATTCTATAATGACAACAGTGAAATGGACAGATGGAAAAAAACAAACAATGATCTCTGCAAACCCTGGTGCTGTGTCCATCCCACATCAGTTTACATTTTGGAAAATATTTTTTTTTCAAGCTACTGTATGCCTCCTGCATGTTAGCAACAGGTCATCAAGTTTTTACTTGAGTAAAAACATCTCAAGTAAAGACAACTAAAAATTTTTGAGATGCAAAGACAATGACTAATACAAAGTATCATGTTGAGCTGAAAATAATTTTAAAAAGCAATAATGAATGTCAAAGAAAGTAACTCTTAGAAGACTATAGTGGTTATATTGAGATTACTTAAGGGCACTTAAGCTTGAGTAGTCTCCATACTAGTTTCCATGAGAACATGCTATTCACTTTAAGGCTGATTAGTAATTATCACATTAAACTGAGCCATAATCTGAAAAAGCAAAGTGGCTGCGATGATTCATTTCACCAGAAAAAAGAAAAAAAAATCTTTTTATTAGATATAAACACTTTGTTTCCTAAAAAGAATATTTATTTTAGTTTTTTTTTTAAATGACTAAATTGGTTGTTATTAAAATATGGGAGGAAAGTACTGGCTTTCCTACCTATTGGGTATCATGTAACTTTAAAATAAACAGTTGATTCTAAAGAAGCTCTCCTGGTTGGCTGACCAAATGGAGTTAGGCATTTTACATAAACAGATGTTGTTTATATTTACTTGGCAGTTAGGAAAGGGAAAAGGTTCCTATTTAGATTTTAGCAAAGGACTAGTAATAAGGAAATTGAAGATACGCTTTGCCTTTCAACTATGTAGAGCTGAGTATAGTACTTATTTCCCATTATGTGCATGACTTAAATATGAACCACAGGTTACCCTTCACTTTAGCTTGAGTATGCTGAAATGTGGCCATGTGAAAATTATTTAATGCAGAGCCATGAATTTCCTTCTCTGTTTAAATAAATTTTAATTTGCTAGTTATTTATTTATTTATTTATTTATTTTTAATTTATAGAACTACTTTTGAATTGGATTCTCTTTGTTAGGGAAAGTTATCCAATTATAAATCAACCACTGCTAAAACTAGTGTTAAAACCAAAACACCAATACAGTTTAGAAACTTACAATGTCCATTCCCAAAATGAAGTCTTTTTTCATCTGCACCATGTTTTGACTTGTTATAGCCACAGAACCTAGAGGTAAATTAAGGGAAGAGAACACAGAAAAAAATATATACTTGAAATAATTATCTATGCTCACAATGTGCAAAGCACACACACAAAAATAGAACATTTTCCTCAAACAATTAAATGCTTTAGTGAAAGTTTAATGACTTCATATTTTCTAAATTTTCTGTAGAAAGCCTCTTTCTCTGAGGCTCCTGGAAAGCTGCTTAATGAGGAGATACATAGAGTCGCTTCCCCACTGCGCAGACCCCTTCAGTTGAGTTTTTATAATGGCCTTAGAAAGTGTTTATAGTATTTTTTAACAACTGCTGTTAGAATGAATGAAGGGTACAGTCTCCATTGTTAGTGGTTAGTGCTGTGCAGTGTTACCAGTGTTTAGGGTGAGAAAGAGCCCAGGAAATCTGAGGTGTATTTAAAGAGTGAAGGGATAATTGGAAAAAGAAAGTCAAAACCGAGAGTGAAGTTAAAACAGGGAAGAGGTGTGTATTAGAGGCGGCGGGGGTGGGGGTGGGGGAATTTAATGTAAAAAAAGAAAATCAAAGCTAAAGATGAAATGAAGGGAAGGGGAAAAAGAGACCTAGAATATCAATGGAGACATTCTTAACATTGCTGGCCACACTTTCATATTTCAGCAGCAGTGAACGGGGGTGGGGGAGGAGTAGCAAGCGAAGCAATTATGAAAGTAAGTCATAAAACAGACTGTGGACTCACCTCCCAATCAAAACGTAGGTGACGACTGTGAGGAGAATAATTGCTACTGCCGCTGAAATGGCAATCATTACAACTTGGCTATTTTCACCAGAGATAGAGAAAGCTGTGAGGTTGAAGAGATAAAAAATTTAAAAAGACCAGGCATTCACACATCGTAACTAACATTTACATGAAAAATCTGACAAATTAAGTTACATTTATTATACTTTTACCTGAAATATGGCTTACTGCCTGATAAAATATAAAAAATAATTCTTTACTGAGTTAAAAAAGTACTTCCTATAATTTTGCATGAAATTTCTAATTAATAAGATTAAATATTCTGTTTCAATGGCAACAATCAAAGACTATTACATACTGGACTAGCTTCCTCTATCCTCACTGGCAAGAAGCTCAATGGATAAAGTAGAAGTTAGCAGAGGAACATGGAGAACAGGTTAGATTTCCTATAATGAAATTATAAAAGCTTTCTAAATAAGCTGGTTTAGTCTCCAATATCTACATTCATTTAAAAGGTGGTATAACATCTGTCCTATGAGTCTCAACATATACCGCAAATGAGTTGTTCCTCTCCCAGTATTTCCTACCTTTGTAAATGGCCCAACATCTACAAAGTATTGACAAAAATGGCCCAGTAGCCAAATCTGGCCTGCCCTCAGTTTCTGTATAGCTCAGGAGCTTAGAATGGTTTTACATTTTTAATGATCCTAAAAAGTCAAAACAAGAGGATTTTGTGACATGAAAATTATACAAAATTAAAATTTTCGGTGTTCATAAATAAAATTGTATTGGAACACATTTATTTGTGTATTGTCTACGGCTGCCTTAAGACTATAACAAATAGCCAAGTAGAGTACGAGAACCAGGGACTTCATGTACACAAAGGCTAAAATATTTATTATCTTGCCCTTTATAGGAAAAGTTTACTGACCCTTGACATAGACATATACTTCTCTAACTTTAATGTTCATAGAAACCACTCGAGTATCTTTTGGAAAGCAGTTTCTGATTCAGTGGGTCTGGAGTAGGGAATGAGATTGTGCGTTTCTTCTGAGCTCCCAGTGATGCTGATGCAGCTGATTCCAGACTCCAACATTTTGGCAGCGAGGATGTAGACCATAATTATGAAGTCACCTTGAACTCTTCCTCTCTTGATCAGTCTATATCTGATTAATCACTAAGCCCTTTAGAATATCTTAGTTTATATCTTTATTTCTCTTCTGGATTACAATTAGAAATTCCTAATTATTCTCGATTTACGTGCCTTTCCTTTTAACTGGTCACCAGAGTCTTCTTTCTAAACCATAAATTTGATCATGTTATTCTCATGCATAAATTTTTGCGGGGCTCTCCATTACTTTCAGGATAATATGTTCTATAGCAGAACATATAAAGCCCCTTAAAGTCTGTCTCCTGTCTAAATCTTCAGCTTCATCTGCTAACAAACTCTATAAATACCCTAATCTCTAGACTTTCTAAAATAAACGTAGTTCCTGGGATAACTCTTTCATTTGCTCTTACTTTAACATGTAATTCTTTCATGATAAATGCTGATGGAACAAGTGAATGACTGATATACCAAAAGAAGAGTTTAGAAGAGTAAATTTGGTTATTTGAATACTATTAGCTCTCCAGAAGCCAATGTCACATCTTCAATCTGGTCGAAATCTACGTTTGAAAGGTTTTCTCTAAAATAATGCAGTTTTAGGACTAGTTAAAGGATGCAAATATAGTAACACGGCAGAAAGACTGTTAGACATTTTCTCAGCATCTGAAAAAAAAAGCTCAGATATGCAGGATGGCATGCACACTCGTTATATAAACTGTTGCCGTACTTTATTCTTTACTCCCAGCAAACTATTGTTTATACCATTGTGGCAGTCATGGGAGTGCCTGCTCAGATCTCTGCTGCCAAGCCTGCAGTAGGCAGACAGCCTCCAGCTGCTTCTCCTTCAGGATCCACTGCGGTCTAATGCACAAGCCACATTCTCCTCAGTGACTAAACATGGCAAGGGAACTGGAGCCGGCCCGTGTCTGCCCAATGCAGGGCTCTCCTAGGGCCAGTCTTCACTCTGGAGACCCCAATCAGATTAGCAAGACCCTCAGAACTACACTGCTGTCTGAAGCTTGTCCTCCTCATTTCTGTTCTTTCTCTCCATCTCTTCGTGGGTGGCTGAACTTCGTCTCAGTCTGAGGTGCTGCCTGCCCACTTCTGCTCCTCTCTTCCTTATCTTTTATCTGTATTTCCTCTATAAAGCTCTTGTAATTCTATCTTAATATCTATTTCCTAGAAGAACTGAACTGGTACATCCTTATCCACTGGCTATAGATCTGTAAATAGGTTGTAAAAATAACCCAACGTAGTGATTCAGTAACGGTCTATAAACATAGAATAATAATTCATAAGGAGCAGCAAATTCTGAATCCTCTGGTAAATTTTAGCCAGTTTATAAAATAAAGATCGATGAAATTGGGAGGGGGAACATAATAGAAGAAAGGGTCCCTATTTCTTTTTCCATTAAAGACATGGTTAAACTAGGACTTCTCTGTAATTTCCTCTAACTCAAAATGTCTAGAAATTCCAGAGGCTATGTAAAGCATATACCTCAATTGGATGATTCTTGTTACTGAAATGAGCAAATATTTGAATGAATTATATTGATTAACTGTGTGTTATAGAGTTGTTTACTAATTAGTTAAAAATCGATATCCATCATATGTCATAGAAAAACAATTTACTGCTCCCCCGTTTCAAGCCACTTCTCATTTAAACACATCTTTCAGTTTTCTCTCCCGAAAATAGGCTGGTTAGGAGTTCATTTTCCTGAACCAAAATGCCTGGATTTGTACTTATTTGCTGTATGACATAATGTGATCTTGTGAAGATTAAATGAATTAATAAAGTAAAACATTCAGGACAGTGCTAGGCACATAGTATGTGTTTAATAAATGTTATATATATTTATTATTTCATTTTCCCAGTGAAAAACTGGCAAAAGTATTTATATTCTATAAAATTATATATGAATGCCTAATTTTATCATACAAATTTCACTATATAATGACTCCATTCTACCTTTGTCAGGCTGCCTTAATGTCTCCTACTAGAATCCAAGAGATTACGGTTGCTGCACACTCACTCATTAAAACAATGAAAAGGAGGTGGGAGGCATTCAGGAGTGCTAATTGAATTTTCCCTGGGACTCATCTTCTTGGACAGTAATATCCAATAGAATCCTTCAATTTCAAGTCTCAGCTTTATTCCACATATTTTTACTCTTGAAATTCCTTGGATATTCAAATTATGTACTATTATTTAAACACAAAACACAAAACACAAAACACACACACACACACACACTCACCACTACCTAATATACCAGAGAATATTACAAGCACAAGTAATAAATCAATCACATAAAACTCTATTGAGGATGTAGTTTCTGCCCACTCAGGGTTTCCAGACAGTAGGACTGTCTGCTTTCCCAAACATGTCATATTGGTGGTACTTCTGGCTTTGGTGGATGTTGCCTTTACTCTAGGAAAGCCCTTTGACTTCTATACATTCTGTGCTTTCTGTGAGTTTTAGTTTAACATCTTTTTCCTTAATATGTAAAATAATAGCACTGGATCAGTTGCAGTCCAAAATCTGGAGACTGTAGGCTCACTGATCCCACTTATTAACCATGTGACCTCAGAAAAAATAAACTTTTGTCATAAGCCATGTTTAAAATGAAATAATAGTATTTGAATAGCTTGAAGAAGAGGATCAAATGAAATGTGTATAAAAATGCCATATTACGCTGTCATATAAATATATGGGTTCTAGAATCAGACCCATCTCCTACTAGTTGTGTGATTTTTGAAAGCTTACTTGACTTCTCTATGCCTTAGTTTCCTCATCTGTGAAAGGAGGATGATAATAGATGTAAAACACAGATATATAAAAGCAAGACATTTTAGGAAAATATATGCTTCACGGTGCCTCCACATCTTTACTATAAACCAAGATCAGAAAATATTATCTGAACTCCAGCTCAAAGTACACTGTACTCGACTAAGAAATGTTTACATGTGTTATAAGTGAGAACTTTTCATAAAATAAAAAAATATATATAAACAGCAAACTGTTAAAGAAATCTAAACACAAGTCTTTTTCATCGATTAAATATCGATATATAACAAAAACGAGTCTTAAAACCTTAGAGTTTTTCTGAATATGTATTTTCTATTTGCATTTGGGAATTTGCCCACGCAGAGTGCTGATTTAAATTATATGTGGATTTTCAACTGTGCAGGTGGTCTGCACCCCTAACCACCAAGCTATTCAAGGATCAACTGTATATCATTTTGATTTTTAAAAACGGAGTGAGAATTGATTTTGTCCTTTTCCCCTTAAGACAATATGCACCTTTCCCCCTCATCTATATTTAAAGTTTAGAAGAATTCTATGGTAAAGCAATAAGAGTAAATTGATTTAAAAAAGGATCAAACTGTGCGACTCAACTTTTTTAATAAATGGAGAGGGTGATATTAAAAAGCTCATATTTTTTCTTCTTATCCTCTCTTCTGCTCTCTCTTGATCAAAGGATGTATTGAAAATATAAAACACATTTGGCAAAAATCTCAAGAATCTGCTGTTTTTAAATGGAACATTTAAGTCTCAGATACTGAAGCCTCATTAGAAGTTTATGTATAACTACCACAATAATATCTGTGGTAAATTTGGAATCACATTAGAATTTTGGAATTTTTTGTTGTTACAAATTTACTTATCAGATAGAGTTAATGCTAATTAAGAATATGCAAGATTAGATTGATGTTCCAAAATATGCATCCATATAATGTTTATCTAATGGTGATCTGACTTTCTTGCCCTTAATATGCCTAATTTATACCACAGGATATAATAAACATTTGCTTTTTCTATATCTGTGATTTGAAATCATTCATGGTAAATCAAATATAGCTTTTGTTTGTTAATTCTAAAAACTATTTAAAAGTTTGAAAAAAAGACAATCTACAATCATTTCAAAATAAGAAATTTTCTTTGCACCACTTAATTTATAAAAAAAGATTTAGAATTATTAATGTTAAATTGCAATTATATTTTGTTATTTTGTTACTTAAAATTTTAAATTTGTTTTAACCATTTTTCACGTGACTATCATGGTATTTATAGCATTTCGTTTCTTGTGTCCTCAGAGAGTGGTTTTTTTCATGCTCATTCCATGAAGGAGGATTAGGAGAGGGCTGGAGTATAGATTTGTGTACTGAGGATGGCAGCTCTCTTCCAAGCAGAATTGTCAGGTTTAAGCTGTGAGCCGATGACTTCTGAGAACATTAGAATCTCAATAGCTTGCAGAATGTACAACTTGTTATTGTAAGCAGCATATCTAATTGTCTGACAAAAAGTGTGCCAAAAATATATATACTCTATCAGAGTAACTTAAGCCATTTTTATAATTTTTTGGTCATCCTGAATGTTTCTATTAGGTCATAAAAATATTACCATACCAATACAATATATATTTATATAATGAACAAAATATTTAGGAAATAGGAAATATAGGTGCCAGAGAAAAATGACATATTAAGAGTAGAAAGTGAAGATAGAGACATAATTGATATGTACTGTAGAAGACTTGACTCCAATCGTTACATTTATTTTTTATAATTTATTATAAGATATTAACCATTTTGCAATCTACTAGCAAATTTATTTAAGTATTCCTGATTATACGTACACACGTTTGTACATGTGTGTGTGTATATATATGTATATATGTTTAAATTTCCCTTTGCATCAATTTTAATCTCTTACTAGTCTCATTAATTAATTAATAAGTTAAATAAAATCTTTAACTCGTGTTCATTTTATATTAGGGCCACAGTCATGATTTTGCAGAAAAATGTTATTGGGAAAATATTTAGACCAATTTTAGACAAATTTTATCCAAATTTTGGGTCAAACAGATGGAGCTATTAAAATAGTTTGTGAATTTTAATGAGGTGATAAATTAGGATTTAGAAAAATCTTTAATCTCTAAGTGATATAAGGTTGATTGTGTTGAGAATTAAAAGAAAATTAGGATCCTAATGAATTAGCAAATTTCTTTTTTGTAATTCACTGAATCAGTCAATGGACCTGGAATATCCGTATTAACAGGTACTGGAAGTGTGGTACCATACTAAACAATATTCCTGAAAGCAATTTAGGACTAATAGAAAATAAGAAGAATTCCAGGCATTAGAATATGTTTGATTTGTTAAATAAAAAACATAAAATAACAACACATGTACATCTATACAAACACAAATGCCCAGACGCAATGCTATGCAAATTGTTAAACGTCTCAAGCAATATACTTTCAGTGTATCATACTTAGTTAAAACTTAGAGTAAGAATAAATTATCAGACACTTTTTACAAGAGCCCCCCTTCCTCCCCCACATACTCTACATTAAAATAATACATACAGTCTGGACTAGTTTCAAACTCAAACTTGCGGCTGTTGGTCCCGTATCCAGCTGCGGTTCGGGCTCGGATTTGGAATACATATGTAGTGTCAGGCTTGAGGCTACTGATGGTAACATTCGTGCCTCTTGCCCTCAGAATGGTGTAACTTGTCTCTTGTTCCTGCTTTGAGACAAGAAAAATCATGTTAACATCAAATCTTTATAATGTATCAAGTGGTAATAAAAATGAACCACTCAAAACAATTTTAAATTTTAACACAGAGCATATGACAGATAAGAGACATAATAATCATTCCACTCTTTAAAGACATTTTTTTAAGATAAAAATATTTACAGAGTTTCCTAATTTGGATATATTAATTTGCGCCCTGCACATAAAGCAGAAAAAGTTAGTTTTCATTCCTTCTGATTAGTGAATATCTGAGCAAAAATCTGTTCTCTTCAAAGCCAAGGCTGAAAGCTTCAACCTAATTAAAAGAATTAATTTACAAAGAGGAATATACGCCTTTGAATTAAACCTAATGATTGCCCTATTCATTCTCAGGTAGAAAATATTCTATTAATTGTAAAACATTTAACTTAAAAAGATGAAGATTCTGTATGTGGCTGTACATTATTAACTTTCTCACCATCAACTAAATTTGCATTGTATTTAAGTCACAGTTTAATAGAGACAAAAATCTCCAGATCAAAGTCTAAAAATATTTCTCTAAAAGGACCTCCTCAGAGATTCACATTGTACACTGAGATTCACTTTATACATTAGTAGTAAAGTTTTTTTGTGTCGAGCCTTGTCCACAAAAATTAGATTAACATAGAATTGTGTTTTTCCACTAATGTTCATTAATATATACTGAGCACTTCAAGGGTTACCTGATTTTGAGCAATAGTGGAATGTCCCTGTACCTGGAATGGAGTCCGGAATAGATTATATGAAATAATGCACATCATCAACCAAAACTAGGTAGAACATTGCAGAAAAAAGGTAGGTTACAGACGCTTTTTGGTTAAAGATTCTGGTTATGTATTAGATAGCTTTTGAGTTAAAATATTAAATATTGATGGGGGTTAGGTATATTTACTTTACAGAAAACATTTCATTTGTTAAAGAAAATATTGAGCATATACCCAGAACTAAGCTCTGTTTATCATCATTACTAAACTAGACAGTCAAAAGAGATAGACTTCATAGAGCTTAAAATCTAGTGAAAGATTCGCAATATTTCTAAGCATTACATATATATTTGGAAATAATTTTTACATTTTTCTATGTACAATACAAATATTTGTATAAATACATATTTAAATAATATCACATATATGTATGTATCAAATTTTAAAATGTTTAGGAAATAAAAATAGATTGTCATTTCTTTTCCTGCAATGATTAATTTTGTTTAAAAATAAGGATGCATATTGTGCTTTGTTGGGAGAGTTTGAAATAAGTACAGAAAATTTATGTTTGTAAAAAATATGAATGTAGCTTAATTGTATTTTTGAATCAGCCCCATAGATCTAAAGGATGAGTGTTTTCTGGTTCTGTTATCCCGTCTGAAATGAGTCACATCATTAATTTTCTTTGTATTGTGTTGCGTCATCTACAACATAAAGTCTTACATTTGCACAGGTTATCTTGTCACACTTTTAAAATCAGAAGATCATGATCGACGAGTATTTGACAGCACCACACTGGGTCATCGAATGTTCATCCACCTCTTCAACACAAGAATAAGTCACAAAACCAAAGCCCCTGGGACGTTTTGTTTGGGGTCACTCATTATCACACAATTCGTAAATGTGCCTCATTTTTTAAAATGTTCTCTTAAACTATCATCTATAGTTTCAAAGCTCAGGCCACCAATAAACAGTTTTCTCTCCACTGCTCTGGTTCCTTTGGATCATGGCCCTCCATTATGAGACCAGACTCACTTCTTTCAACTCAAATTCAATATCCATGATTTATTTTTAATTCACTTTAAAATATTTTGTAAACTATTATAAATAGATACACAAATATGTTGTGTTCACATTAATAGCTATAGAACCATTTGTTTCTGATGATAAGGTTTGAATTCATCTTGCTTTCAAACCTCACCATAATTCATAACCAGAGAGGAATAAGTGCTATTTATTGATGAAATATCATGGCCTAAATTCTACTTATAAATCACCATGTACCTATGTTTTTTATAATTTCATTGCTGAATCACAATTTTATGATGTGAGGCAGACTTATACACCTACTCCCATCTTCTAAATTTCTTTGTACAAAGTCAAGAAAACTTTTCTTCATCAGTTCAATAATATTACAGGGGTTTTGTTACTAGTCCAATGTTCCTATCTCTAGTGAATGAAGTTCATGTGAATGTGAAGGTCAAATAATGATGCTTAAGGCAATGAATTAAGAATAGTTCATCAATAGGTTAAGGAATCACTATAAAATAGTTGGTAGAGCATAGGACTTAGTGTGAAAGGACATAAATATCATTTCCATTGCCAAACTAGATGACTTAGGTTTGGTAGTGACATCTCTGCTGTGCCTTATCACTGTAGAATGGGAGATATTCTACACAATAATTTCTAAGCCCCTCTCTACCAATAAATCAAACGTATCACATGGCATCAGCTTTAAACAGAGCTCTATCACTTCTTAGCAATGGTACTGATTTCTTTGCAAGAGTGAGTACAGTTCTCGAGAAAGAACCTCTTTCTCTATACAACCCAGCCCTTTCACATTGTCTTCCTACCTTTTCATAGTATTTGACCTCGTAGTCCAATATGATCCCATTAGGGTGTTCGGGTTCTTGCCAGGATAAGGAGATACTATTTCTGGATGTACGATCCTTCTTAATTGTCATGACAGGTGATGGAGCTGTAAAGAGAGGATGGAGGGGATGATGGGAGGGGGCAAATTAATCAGGTTAGGAAGGGTGCTAAAGAAGAGCAGAGAGAAGGGAACAGCAAATGGAGTCTATCATTGTTCGAATCTTTGGCAAGAAGCATTATTTTCATTTCAAAAGCTCTTGAATATTAATCTGGCCCCATATCAAGTCTCAGCAGCTGGATTATAGCCCTGGTACACGTAGGCCTATGGAAAATGATCTAAGATTTTCAGCTGCTGGTGGAATAGTGGCAAGTGAGCAGATGTTTTCAATCTGCTACTCTAATGTAAGCAATGAAATATATTCGATATGTTAAAATAAGAACAAAACATCAGGACTACCTATTTGTTATAATGTTGCAAAGTTATTAATTCCAGGTTCTTCAGCTCATTGATAACATT
>NW_011888807.1:3898502-3903533 GCF_000151845.1 Pteropus vampyrus
CTTGCTTTCAAACCTCACCATAATTCATAACCAGAGAGGAATAAGTGCTATTTATTGATGAAATATCATGGCCTAAATTCTACTTATAAATCACCATGTACCTATGTTTTTTATAATTTCATTGCTGAATCACAATTTTATGATGTGAGGCAGACTTATACACCTACTCCCATCTTCTAAATTTCTTTGTACAAAGTCAAGAAAACTTTTCTTCATCAGTTCAATAATATTACAGGGGTTTTGTTACTAGTCCAATGTTCCTATCTCTAGTGAATGAAGTTCATGTGAATGTGAAGGTCAAATAATGATGCTTAAGGCAATGAATTAAGAATAGTTCATCAATAGGTTAAGGAATCACTATAAAATAGTTGGTAGAGCATAGGACTTAGTGTGAAAGGACATAAATATCATTTCCATTGCCAAACTAGATGACTTAGGTTTGGTAGTGACATCTCTGCTGTGCCTTATCACTGTAGAATGGGAGATATTCTACACAATAATTTCTAAGCCCCTCTCTACCAATAAATCAAACGTATCACATGGCATCAGCTTTAAACAGAGCTCTATCACTTCTTAGCAATGGTACTGATTTCTTTGCAAGAGTGAGTACAGTTCTCGAGAAAGAACCTCTTTCTCTATACAACCCAGCCCTTTCACATTGTCTTCCTACCTTTTCATAGTATTTGACCTCGTAGTCCAATATGATCCCATTAGGGTGTTCGGGTTCTTGCCAGGATAAGGAGATACTATTTCTGGATGTACGATCCTTCTTAATTGTCATGACAGGTGATGGAGCTGTAAAGAGAGGATGGAGGGGATGATGGGAGGGGGCAAATTAATCAGGTTAGGAAGGGTGCTAAAGAAGAGCAGAGAGAAGGGAACAGCAAATGGAGTCTATCATTGTTCGAATCTTTGGCAAGAAGCATTATTTTCATTTCAAAAGCTCTTGAATATTAATCTGGCCCCATATCAAGTCTCAGCAGCTGGATTATAGCCCTGGTACACGTAGGCCTATGGAAAATGATCTAAGATTTTCAGCTGCTGGTGGAATAGTGGCAAGTGAGCAGATGTTTTCAATCTGCTACTCTAATGTAAGCAATGAAATATATTCGATATGTTAAAATAAGAACAAAACATCAGGACTACCTATTTGTTATAATGTTGCAAAGTTATTAATTCCAGGTTCTTCAGCTCATTGATAACATTTTCATTTGCAACTCTGTAAGAAAACTGGAATCCATTATGTAAAAGGAGTCCCATGGTATCTACAGGTAATAATAATATTTAGTGTACTGTAAAATAGATAGCATTTAGGACATATAGTAGGGCATATCTTGACTTCTGACAAAAACCGCTCATGAATAAAAATATATATCTGTAAACAAAAATCTTCTGTTTTTATATTTTTATATCTAAAAAAAATTAATAAGAGCTACCAAGGAAATGACTACTATTTATATCACAACTCTCAAGCTATATTTTGATGTATCTTATTGGATGGTGACTCAATATTTGTTATGTTTTGCTACGCATTATCAAAGTATAGAATATGAATAAAAAACATCTGTTTGGATCAGATATAATAGAGTCACCTTTGTTTCTAATGGGAGATTAAATATATTTTAACTGATATTCTACTTCAAATTTTTCCATTAAAAAAGAAAAATGCATACTATCCATCAATGCACTTCTGGTTTCAAATCTCAATCTTGTTACACTGGCCAACTGAAATATCTCAGTTGAGGTTCAGTGGCATTCTGCCTTAATGGAATGCAGCAAAATAAATTACAAATATGAAATTAAAAAAACCCAAGAACTCTTAGATACATTAACTATTGAATTGTTTTCGTTGCTAAAAGACTTATTTTCTTATTGATTTTTCTCAAATCAAGGACTATTTGATTTGAATGCTGTGTATTTGTATTTCCAACAACAGCTAGCAGATTTGTTGATCAGATGTTTCTGTGATAATCATATGACAACTTTTATATACCCAACCTCTCTTTAAATTGTTCCTGTATATAAATGTCTTTTATTTTTATTACTCACTTTAAAATAGTTTACATTAAGCTTGCCTTACTAACGCTTCACTGGAAAACAAACAAATAATTCTTTGCAATAAATTTCCCTTCTTTCTATTTGTATTATTTGTAAGATCTTCTTATGAACTTTTTTGTAATCAAAGCAACATTACTTTGATATCCTGGGAATGATTACCTAATATTTAGCCCCTTTTGCTTCCCCAAATAAGTATTGCTTTTCCGATGAAAAAATAAATTCATTTTCTTTTTCAGCTTTTGCTTCCATTAGCAATTAATATCCTTTGGCATTTACCATTTATGTTCGCTTTTCTTTCATTCAATAGTATTGTTTATTCCCAAAATGGCCTCATGACATCTCCGCCCCTTAACCTGTGGTGATTTGCTGCTGTGAAATTGATTCTAAGCAAAGGATAATTTATTTTGATTATATTTAGTTGAAATTTTATAAACATACACAATCATTATAAACATAGCACTGAGTTATAAATAGCAGATTTGTTAAATTATTGAGAATTATTTTATTTTTATTTACTCTAATACTTAGAAAAATTAATTCATTATCCAAATGCTAACAGAAAAAAATCAGCTCCACTGTCTTTGGAAACAAATTTTGCTTTTTGTACAAAAAATGGAGAAATTATTAATTTTCCTGCTGAAGTAGACCCATTAGTATAACTAAGGTATACTTACTGAGCATTTCAAAGAAGTCAAATCTTTGTAAACTTTCCTGGTTTACCAAGGAAATGTGTTAATGGAGACCCTACATTAATTCTATATCACCTTGAAACTGATTTATTTTTCCTAACTGTTAAAATATATTTTCAAAGAAGCTTTAAAAATTACCAGTTATAGCATCTCTCAAAAAAAAAAAAAAAAGAGAGAGAGAAAGTAATTCATTTTAAAGAACAATTGTGATGAGGGTTGTAATAACTTTTTAATGAAAGCTTTGCAGGCTGTTTTGGGGACCTGCCCAATTTTACTGCTTCTGCACTGAACAAGACTTTATAACTATTGAAATTCTTCAAAGGTCTTTTGAGCAAGCTGCAGAGCCC
This sequence comes from Pteropus vampyrus, assembly GCF_000151845.1. Lineage (NCBI taxonomy): Eukaryota > Metazoa > Chordata > Mammalia > Chiroptera > Pteropodidae > Pteropus > Pteropus vampyrus. The sequence goes on from NW_011888807.1 coordinate 3,901,597, forward strand.
TGTACAACTGTAATAAATAGCTTTTTGTAATCCACATTTACTTAAGTAGAGGCAATTGCTCGAAGCTTGTGCCATCTCTAAGTTAATGAATCTTTTCTGATTGCTGCTTTTAGGCCCCTGTTAAGCAGTTGTTCTGTTTCTTTAATATACGCCCCTTGTGTTGGCTGCATTTCAGCAGTTTTACCCCAGTGCAGCAGTTGGACTTCTGTTGCATTTAGGTGAGGCTCATCAATATTTTAATATTAATAAATAATTAACAGAAATTATTTTTCTCTGCTCTAATAAATGATTTTAAGACATAATAAAACACTGCAGAAATTTTGTGGCCATTCCACTGTATCTATGCTTGCTAAAAAGTTTTCTAGAACACTTTTGAATTAATGTCTTGATATATAATTTATCCTTACTTTCTCATGTACTATAATACAATTTGTAATATTAATGAGAAACAGCGATACGGATTATTTTAGTTCATTTTCAGGTATTAAAGAGTGATTTGTTCAAAGTATTAATTTCCAAAATCCATTGAATTCCTTAAATTTATTTTTTTTCTGTGTAAAAGAATATGGCATTTCAATGTATATAATAAAATAGTTGTGATTTATTTCATCCTTGTTTCTCTGTTTTAAAAAATTTGTGATTTGAAAGAATGGTGGGTAATAGTTATATGGAATGAAAAAAAAATCTATCCTAAGACTAGAGAAATACTCAGAACTAGAGTGAAAATTTATGTAAGAGGAGAAAGCAGCATGTTTTTCCTGGCAAAAACCTGGTGGTGTGTAAGCTAAAATAGCAAAATTACAGTTGACCACCCCAATATCCCAGGATTAAGAGATTTAATCTGGTTCCTCTTTTGTATACCTTAAATGATACAAATAATTCTCTTATTAAGAGGAAGAAGTTGACACAAGTTTGTTGTGAGAATGGCCAGACATTTATGCAGTTTAGTCAATAGTTTTATAGGGAAAAAAATGAAGAAACTGGTAACAACAAAAAATAAAGCAGTAGGAAAGTAAAAATTTTTAGTACCTTAATGGCCCTCTTTAAAATAATGTCTTGGCGTGTAATATACATTTATATATGTGCCCTTTGGAAAATAAAGAAGAGAGACATGATATACAAGGTAAAGTTAAATGTATTAGATTTTAACTGAAATATTTCTTAAAACAATACAAATAAAAGAAAAACAGAGGTGGTTAGGAGGGAAATAGTGAAGGTTAGGAAGGCTCATGAATCACATAATTAATCATCCTCCATGAAACTTTTACTAAACTATTGAAAAGTTCTGACACTTTGAATACCAAAAAAAAATTCTCAACTAGTGGTGTCACAGTAGACTCGTTAATGGTTCTTTCAATTCATTCTTCTTTAAAATATTTATTTGATCATGACATAATGCTAGACAGATATTTTCACTCCATGTTATCTAGTAATGTGTGTTCTGTGAAAGCTGGTATCAAAATTTCTGTTCTAAGGTGACATAAATTTCTAGGAAGCAAAGGTTGAATTATTTACTGATTTTTTTTTTCCTAGCTCTAGGCCACTACAGTGGCAGCCTCGTGAATGAGAAACATGCAATGACTGGTCTAGAAGACAAACAGAAAAGTATAACCCTTAAGTAGTTAATAGTAGAATCCCAGTCAGTTATTTAGAGGAAAGGCAAGATATTCTCTCTTCACTGTAACCTGAACCATTGATGCATCTCATGAAATAGCAGAAAAACAGCTTACAATAGGAGAGCAAAAAAGTTAGGCTAAAAATAGTTTCCATGTAAAAGAACAGGTAAGAGATGGGGCTTGTATAATTCACAATTTATATTAGTAACACACTTGGTACTTGTGTATACCTTATCTATTGACAGATATGGAAGGGATTCATTATTTTAACTATGGTATTTTTAACTTACATTTACCATTATTCTGCAGCTAAAATATGAC